>NC_090882.1:19013876-19023876 GCF_036669935.1 Montipora foliosa | reverse complement strand
CAGGGATATTTTTGCGCGGTTCAAAACTATGCGGAAAAAGCAGAACTTAGCAAGTGCTCTTGGTATCCAAAAAGAAAATCGGGGGTAACTATGCATTTTTCAGAGATAATTAAGGTTCAATTTGGAAAAAAACGCCATACATTGCTTTGTATTTTAAAGCTTTTTACAAATATTGTTGATTAATTATCTTCGAAAAATGCGTGGTTACCCCCAATTTTCTTTTTGGATTTCAGTAACACTTGTTAAGATCTGCTTTTCCCGCACATTCAGTAAACCGCGCAAAAATACCTCTGAATTAGTAGGCACCGTCCTTAAGACATTTTGTGCTTTGTATTTGACAACCGTAATGGTAACATTTTTATTTGGATGACTTGACTTAATTTTTTGCCTTCTTTTGGCAGTCTGGTCTTCAGAAGGTTGATGATCAGTTGGACCGAGTTATCGGGCAAGTCTGCAGAGACTCAGAAACACCTCTTCCGGTAAGTTCTTCGACCAACCAGTAAACTTACCTACCAGTGTATAGTCAGTCGGTCATTTGCTTTGTCAAAAAAGCCAGTCATTGCATTCAGTGTGTTATTATATAAACAAGACGTTTACGCACACAGTAGTGCAGAGCGCTCTCTCTTCCCACCAATGTGGCCCGGTTTCGATTCCCCGACTTGGCGTCACATGTTGGGTCGAGTTTGTTGGTTCTCTACTCAGCTCCGAGAGGGTTTTCTCCCCAGGTACTCCGTTTTCCCCTTTTGTCAAAAACCAACCTACAGGATTGATATGAGTTGATTTGATTTGATTTGATTTTTGTACATTGTCCACAAATTCGTACCTCAGCGGTAAGCGTCGACACATAAAGTTCATTATTATGGAGAACTTATCGGTATCTGCGTTGGGTTTGAAAAAAAAAATGCGTTGTCTTTATTGGAAGTGCACTTAGCTATCAAGCTACAAGCAATTGCAAAAAGGTTGAGACACTGAATCGAAAATTCACCTCTTCTTCCTAAAACCCCTCTTCCAATTCATAAGAAAAGTCCCAAGGCCCCTCCCTGCCCCCCTTTTCAATGGTGATATCCTTAATTTTGAATGCCAAGTGCAGATGGAAACAACTTTGCTTGAGGGGTAAGGGGGGTTGGGGACGCGCTCACTTGAATAGCACGCATTTTATGGTTATGCAAGAGCAGTGAGTGTCTCAATTGCTTGTAGTTGACACGCACAAACTTATGACAAAAACATGATTAGAGCGGTTTTCAATTGGGTGTCGAAAGTAATTAGCGAATTACTTTGGTTTATGATTACTTCACTGAGTGATTGGTTCAAAGTTCTCGCACCAATTTTTCAACCAATCAGAAGTGAAACCAAAACCAATCGTGGCTCGTGCGTGCACATTTTCCTGCGCTTTGTGTCGATTACGTGTAATTACTTCGAGTTTTGATTGGTTTACTGGATTGTCTCCGTCCTTTTTGATTGGCAAAAGTAATTACTTTGGTTTTGGTTTTACGACACTCATTTGAAAATCGCTCGAAGAACCCCAACTGGCAGGAGGCAACCAGTTGGGTATTTATTAATCGTGGTAGAGTTGAATCCGGAACAACCGCAAGCAAATCTAAACCAGAGGTTAGAACGCGATTTGAACCCGGGGAAACCACTGGACCACACCCCGCCTCACATTTTATTTGAAGCTGGTTGTATCATCGTCACTTTACTTCGGCAATGATTAAAAAGGACATCAATAAATCTTACTCGGGCAATTAAGCAAACTTTCGTCTGGGCTTTTATATTGTTGTAACAGATTTTCGTTATTTCCAGTCTCTGCTCTCCGATGGAAGCATAAGAAGTAGCTCTCAGCATTGGATCGCAGACATTACCGTAAGTGCAGCTCTTTTTGTTTATAGCGCAAGTTAGCAGAATTGTTGGGTCTAGGCTGCGTCCCAGCGGGTAGGAAAAATGAGAGGCTGTCGGTATTTGCTGCGGGAATACACATAAGTCCTGGTGTTCAGTTATCCGAAAGGGAGTGGGGGGGGGGGGGGGGAGGGGTGTTAGACTGGAGATCTGGAGGGCCCTGGTTTTAAGTTCCGCTCCGGTTTTTTTAGGTGATGCTGGTTTTTGTGTTTGCTAGTTTATTTGTTAGTTTAGTCAGTCCACGTAGTTCACAGAAAATCTCTCAACACCTCCAAGCGCTTCTTTTTCTTTAAATTTTCAGGGGAAATTTCGTTGGCTCTCTGAAGAGCTTAAGGCTCACCTTGCAAATGAAAGGAGACTGAAGGAGCAAGCAGACTGGAGTCACAAACGAATCAGGGTTGGTATGACTGTGTTTAATAACTCTGTCGGTAAGGAAAAATCGCGAACGTAATAGTTTAGGTCACACTCGTTTTTTTTTTTTTTTTTTTTTACTGTTGTGCAATGTACTCCATTCAAAACGTTTTTCTTCGTTTATCTTGCCAAACGACAGTCGGGGTTGTTGTGTTGGCAAGGCAGTAGAACAAAAGCGAATCTTTGATTGCACGTGACGTCATCAAGCGGAGGCCATGTTGGTGAAAAGAACCGTGAATACCGAAAAAGATTTTTGGGAATTTGACATGGCCGTCTTATCACGTGAGCGCAATTAAAAAATAGTTCTTCTTTGAATCAATATGATATTTTTTCGGTAAGTTTTCTGGTCAGAGAAGTTGCCATTGAAAAAAAAAGAATGAGTGACCTTCGTGTGCGTCGTGACTTTTTGTTTGTTGGTATAAGGTTCCAGTCGTAGTGTCGTCAAACTTCAAGGCTGACCCAGTTATATGTGGATGACTAATCTGTTAAGTCAGATTGAAATGTTAAATGAAGTGTTGTATCATTGAGGAGTGCAACTTTTATATCAGATGAAGTGATACGGTAAATGATCTCTTAAAGTGCTACTATGACCAAGGAACATTTTTTATTTTTCTTTGGATTACTATAAAATAACTGATAAAGTTTTAAGCCTTGATTTCAAAAAGACACCTGTTTATTTTAACTGGGGTTTTCCTGTTTGATGGTCTGCCATTACTAACTTTAAAAGCTTGGGAGAGCTGGATCGAGGAGAAAATGACGTCAAAGACTGCAATGTGTACGCAGCTGAATTAACATGGAGCACGGAGTTCGGGCTTTCAGACTTTTAAACTCGTGTTTTGCGTATATAATAAGCTGAGTTTACACGCTGAAATTTTAAGCTAGTGAGTAAATGACGTCACTTTTCCCTAGATCCAACCCTCTGAGGTCAAATCCGGTCAGTTTGGAACGTGAGTAATGGCGGACCGTGAAAGTCAAAACTCACATTCAAAGTAAATAGCCTTTGGATAAAAACCAAAGCTTAAAATCTTGCCAGTCAAGTGTTGAGCAATCACATTTTCAAAAGCTGAAGGAAAAAAAAGACGTGATTCTGATCATAGTAGCACTTTTAGCCTGATGAAATGATATATGAAATGGATCATATATGAACTGCGGATATGAAATCAAGTGAAGCTATGATCCTCGCAGTTATGAACGCATTTTTTGCAATTGCGTAAAGAAGCCTGAAAAATTCAGGATTAACTTTATATATGATCCATTTCATATATCATTTCATCGTTGATTCATTCCTCACGGGAACATTGGAACCCACAAATGACCAGCTCCCAACGTCAGTAGCTTCATAGCTCAGTTGATTATCGCGAGGTCACGGGTTCAAACCCCGTTGAGGTCCTGAATTTTTCAGGCTTCTTTACGCAATTGCAAAAATTGCGTTCATAACTGCGAGGATCATAGCCTCACTTGACTTTAAGCCTGGTTTTCAAGAGGCAGTGCGGCCCAGTGGTTATGGTGCTTGCTTTGAGATCCGGGGATCCCAGGTTCAAGATAATTTCTGGTGACTGGTTGAATTTGTTCCTGGTAGTCCCTGGTTCAATTGATCTCAGCTGCACTTGTAAACAGCCAACTAGCTTGCCTCGGCCAGTTGGGATTCTTAACAGTTGTCGTTGAATGTTCTGTTCTGTGGTGATTGTGTTCATTGGCCCTAAAAAGCCCCTTTGGGGAGTGGTCAATTGAGTATGTATGTACAAGCGAAAACGTGAAAACGGGACGAAACTCTAGCTCAACGGAAGCTGTGATGTTCGTCCAATGAAAAAGATCCGGCGTTTCACTCGCAGCGCCGCGTTGTTAGAGAGAACATGGAACCAGTGAATCTTTGTCTCTGCTTCGTGTGCTTGCGTTATGGTTCATTTTCACATGACACGAATCTCTTGTGCTTGCGTTTATGATAGTGAAAAGCAGGCTTTAACGGCGGCCAATTCACTAGCCTTACAACCCAGTTGGTTCATTTCTTTGTTTACGCGCTCGTAATCTGGAGCTTTGTTTTAAAATCAAAACAAAGGTAATCGTTTACGTTAGAACAGAGCTTAGATCTTTCCCTCCTAAAACGGTGTACATTATCAAATGCATTGTTTGCAAAGTGTTTCAGCCCAGGGCAGCTTGAGGGTGAAGATTGCTGATTGTGATCCATCCATATTCACACGAATTAGTACATTTAATGGATTAAAAACTAATTTATAATAGGTAAAGGAAACGTCAAGTTACTACTATGTTTCCACTATTGTTAGGATGTCGTTGAGAAAGCGGATGAGGACAAAGAATACTTCATTTCCGAGCTGGATAAACAGAGTATGCTGCTCGATGAATTAGCCGCCCAAAAGAAAGGTAATTTCCATACGTATACAGATATTTTTGGTATTTCATAAATGGAAGATTCCCTGTGTATTTGGGAATTAATCTTCACTCATATAATAGGTTCAGAATTAGAGAAATTAGCTACTATATAGAAAAAAAAGGATTCCCTGGTATCGTAAAGGGTAAGCCCTTCTTTACAAAACCTACTTTACACATTCTTATATAATTTTATTGTTGGGTTAGGTTTAGAGTCCAGGAACAAACAAAACACTGATAGCATAAAGGCTCTTCAGGATCGGATTGGCCAGCTGACTACACATCTTGAGACGGTAAGACCTCTTAGTGCCAGCTAGCGTCTGAAAAAGATGTACACCTCTCTCAAGTTGTCCGAATGTTCGCGTTTACGCAAAGATCATCAACACAGGTGCTTTCCTGCTTCTTTTTTTTGCGTGCCGCGCGTTAGTGCCAAAAATGAGATTGCAATTTTTTATGGTACAATTTTCTTTTTCACATGGCTTTGTAGGATTTTTGTGGAAGCACTTAATTAAGTGAAGTAAATTTTGGGATTTTCATTTACTTTGGACTTCTCCTTTTTGGGGCCATATTTTCGCACCAGTTTTCTAGGGCCGACCTTTTCTTTTTCTGTGGACTTTTTGTTCGGGTCGATTTTTCATTTTGGTGGGACGACAAGTGTGCCTGTCGCACATCAGGGTTTTCTTCGGTAGCCTCGCAGCTCCTACAAGGTCTCACCTGATTGGAGACCACCCTTGAGGTTTAACAAAAGAACAAATAACAGAAACAATGGACCCTAGAGGATAGAGTTGCAGCCCTTTTGTTTTAGGCCTAGGGTCCATTGTTTCTGTTATTTGTTGTTTTGTTAAACCTCAAGGGTGGTCTCCAATCAGGTGAGACCTTGTAAGAGCTGCGAGGTGACCCGTTTTCTTCGGCCACTTCACCATGAAAAAATTATTTCAAATATTTTTGCATTTCACCCAATCAGCATGTTTTTTAGTTCTTCCGTAGAATAAAAAATATATATCTGCCAAGAAATTTGTACCACTTGGAGGTCATGCCCTGAACCACCAAACGAAATGATCAAAAACCGTTTTCCCCAAATGCAGGGCTTATTCTTGATTAAAAGTTCATGTAGATGATTTTGTCTCAATTGACCATTTTCGAATTCTCAGGGCTGAACTGGATCTAGCATGGAATGGAGGCTAATGCGGGCAACTCTTTTCAAATGCAAATTAATTTGTCCGCATTAGCCTCCATTTCATGCTAGATCCAGTTCAACCGTTAGAATACGAAACTATTGAAGTAGACTTCGTTGGGCTGGTTTACATTAGAGACCTAAGGAAAAACACAAGCAGCATACGCAGCTACGTTTACTCATAGTTGGTGTCTTCTCTCCCAACTAACGGTTCCAATTAATCAAACGCAACCGAGTCTGCGTAACTTGTTTGTGCTTATGGTTGACTTGTGTATGTAGGCCAACCCTACGCCTTATTCCTAAACTGTCAAGGGACTAACAAAACTCCTTGGAAAGTTCGATGAATATCCCACTTTCGTTATGTTAAAATTCAGTCCTAAACAAAAGACATCATCTCGAGGCTCTGGGAAATAAATTTGAAGACTTGTATGAGTTTATTCCCCAGAGCCTCGAGATGATGCCTTTTGTTTAGGACTGAATTTTAGATTTTTGAAAGTGGGCTATTGCGGTAGACTCACTCGAAGTATTCGTTAAAGGTAATGGCGTGCTTGTTTTATTTACAGAGTACACGAGCTTTGCATGCCACAGCTGAAGCCCTGGATGATCGGCAAAAAGTTATAGAAGAATTTGAAGGCTTGAGGGTTGGTGACACTTCATGCTTATTACTAGTAATAGTGTACATGTAAATTACATGCTGAACATGTCGCCCGTTTCCGATTTGCGTCTGACAAATCGTCGTCCCTGTTTCTGATTTGTGTCCGGACAAAATCACTTTCTGAGCCAGACAACTTGATTTGCATCAGATCTGCTTCAATGTTTGATTTTTCAATCGCTAACCCGAACAGCACTTTGGTTCTCTTTGCGAGTTTCTACTTCGTGACTCCTAAAACACCTCGGTCTTGTAGAACAATACCATTACCGCTTGCGCGCCCGTTTAAGCAATACCCATACCACCTTGCGCGCCCGGTTGAGCAAATCGAGATTGATTTCCCCCAAAATATCTACCAATTTATTTATTTACCCTTTTACGCGGGGACTTCTTGGTTGCCTTCTCGGGTTTAGGCCGCAGGGGCAATAACGAACACTAGGCCCTCACTCGCGACGCAATCTTAAGCACACGTATTTATTTGTCGATAGTGACTCGGGGATACTCGGGAAAAAATCCGAGTACTCCTTTGCAGAAGTCGAACCTTCGACCTTCCGATTACTAGTTCGTATGCTCTACCACTGAGCTATAGGGGATGATCGGAAAAATCCGAGTGCTCCTTTGCAGGAGACGAACCTACGACCTTCCGATTACTAGTTCGGATGCTCTACCACTAAGCTAAAGAGACTCGGCGGACTAGTAATCGGAAGGTCGTAGGTTCGACTCCCGCAAAGGAGCACTCGGATTTTTTCCCGAGTATTCCCGAGTCAAAAATTAACGATAAAAGTGAACGACGTTACGGCGTCCTCATGACACCATTTTCAAGTTCAAAATTATAAGAATGAAAGTATCAGAAACGATTAACATATTGAATAATTAAGTATTAAGTAGTAGCTTATTCCACTTGTTTTCCGATTTTGTTTTAGGGTCAACAGAGAGAACGAGACAAACTTCACGATAAGTATGTCAGGTAAGGCAGAAGTGCACGCGTAGCGCAACATTTCGTGTTCTTGACAAGAAACGCAAGAGACTCGGCTAACCGACGTCATATGATTTAATATCCTTTGTGGGAGATTGTGCCACCCATAATACATTTTAGACAATGTCATCAGCATAAGCTGCCATGTGTTGCCTTCATCTTAACACTGTGCTCTGAAGGAAAAAAAATAGCCTTCCCAGAGATTTGACTTTTTCCTTTTAAAATTAATTTCTTGATTCCTTCAATCATTCATTCCATAAAGAGCCCTTAAATACGGCATCAACTGGGTTGACTGTTTTTTTTTCCCAACGAATTGTATACGCATTTCGCTAATGTTATTTTCAACTTTCTGGGCGATTGTTGTTTTAAATTATTCGAGTCCATCTCACCTCTAATTCGCTCTCGAGATCTTGAAATTTCTTGCTTTCGCTTTAGATATAAAGAGAGAGTAGGCAGTATCCGTCGAGAACTTCAAGGAGCTAAGACGATTGCAGAGGATTATAGGGTAAGAGCTTTGTAATTCAACGACTGCATCTTGGACAAAACTGAGACGCTCACACTTTCTTCCATGAATTCATTCTTCATATGAGGTCCCCCCGTCCCAACCCCACAAACATTGTTAAGGGTAGTCTATGATCAGGCTCTCTCTTCACGGGGCGACTGAGAAAGAAGGGGGACACTTCCTCTTTTTCGCTCGCCCCGCAAAGAGAGCGCCTGAGGGAGAGCCGAATTATTTTTGCTTCTTCCAAAACGGTATTGCGTTGGGTAGGGGGTATTGTGGGGTTTTTGTCGTAGTAATTGCCCGAAAGGACAAATAGAAGTCTCAAATATCTTTAGCCTGTATCTGTAGCTTTTTTGTTTGTTGGTTTTTTACATTTTATTGAGGCTTCAGCTGCTTGACACGTTTTTCCATTCATATTTACAAACAGCAAGAAGGCCTAGACGCCAGTAATTTGTCCACAAGACTACTTGAGGTAAAGCGCTTTTTGTCGCTAACAAGTGTATTGAAATGTCGGTATTTGAGGCTGGTTTACACGTAGGACACAAGCATAAGCAGCATACGCAGGCGCATTAACTTATTGTTAATTAGTGCCTGTTGTTCTAACGAAAGGTACCAATTATCAAAACGATACTGCTTCTGCATATATTGCTTGCTTCTGCTTGCGTAGTATGTCACGGAGTAAACTAGCCATTAGAGACTGCAGGGTAATCTGGTTGTTACAAACATAATTGCATCATAATTGTATGCCCGTAGTGGTGAGAACACTCGCCTCCCACCAATGTGGGCCGGGTTCGGCCTAGACTCGGCGTCGTATGTGGGTTGAGTTTGTTGGTTCTGTGCTCTGCTCCAAGAGGTTTTTCCCCGGGTGCTCCGGATTTCCCCTCCCCTCAAAAACCGACATTTGATTTGATTTGATTTGATTTGAGTCAATTTGTTGATTTTAAATGTACAGTGTCCCCAATAGCCCATTTCTGAGTTGCTGCGTGCCTCAGTTTCAAAGCGAGTCCTGGTGCACAACCATTCAAATGGAACTGAATTGCGTATTCGTATGCAAATCAAACTAATTTCCCTTACAATAGTTGAGCACCAAGACTCGCTTCGAAACTGAGACAAACAGCAACTCGGAAATGGCTCATTAGTCTTCCAGTGCGAGAAGAAGACAAGACACTTAAAGTGTTCGTGTGATTAAAAAAAAATCACTTCCTTTTTTCCTTCAGATTTTGAAGGTGTGTTTGCTTTAACACCTGACTTGCCAAATTTTGAGTTTTGATTTTTATCCAAAGGTCGTTTTCTTTGAGTGTAAGTTTTAGATTTCACGGTCCGCCATTACTCACGTTCGAAACTGACCGATTGGACCTCAGAGGGTTGGATCCGCGTGCACACGCGTTGCATTCTTAAACTAGTGAGCCTTTGACGTCATTGTCTCCTCGATCCAGCTCTCTCAAGATCTTAAAGGTAGTAATGGCGGACCATTAAATAGGAAAATTCCAGTTGAAATAAACAATTGTCTTTTTGAAATCAAGGCTTAAAACTTTGCTCCCTCAGTGTTTAGTTAACATAGTTTTGAAACCCAAAGAAAAATAATAGATTTTTTGGTCACAGGGGCACTTTTAAAAAAGTTCAGTTTGCAAGTTAAACTGTCATAGGTCTTGTACTGCTGGAGATAGTGTTCTGCTATGTTGCGAAGCCTTGGATCCTGATTCCGGTTTTAATTTAATACCACGTCATTATCTCTACAGAGTTTGGACCGCATATCCAGTCCCAAAGCCAAACAGCGCAAACTTTATCAGTTTCCAGACACTCCTCCAATCAACTTGAGGTGAGTGATATTTTGTTTTCTCGTAGATGACCGGCGTAATTCAACTTGTTTGTGATTTATTCCCCTCCTTTTTCAGTGTCTGGTAGTAGCATACTTTCCTGTCCAGAGTACTGAAACGACCTATTGTATAAAAGGAAAATGTTTCAGCTAAGGTGTTCAAATCTCTGTTTATTACTTTAAAACATAACACT
>NC_090882.1:18946376-19008876 GCF_036669935.1 Montipora foliosa | reverse complement strand
GTCACCAACTTTCAGAGAAAACTGCAGTGGAAAAATGCCTTACTTTTGATAAATCAGTCATAATTATGAGATGTAGCCTCATCTGCTCATATGGTTTGAGGATATAAGTGTTATGGTAACTAACACGATTAGCCAATAAAAAGTGAGCTTCCCCTTACTTGAAAGATACTTTTTCGTCTCAATTTAACATTTTATATTTTATCACTAACTATCTAGTAGGCTTAAATATTGAGTTTTAAATTATTGTCTTTCTAGGCCAAAAGAAGTCACCAGGAGGAACAAAGGGAAAAAAACATAGAATAGTCCATTGTGTAATATAGAAATTGTGTACCTTACATGTCCATATTTAATAGCAGTCGTCATACATCTGGAAAATTGATAACATGATAAAATTAATATATAATTAGGAACACTGATGAAGAGTAATCAATGTTTTGTAATGATTGATTGCACATAATAAAACATGATAAGACACATGGTTGCCAACTTCCTTGATTCCAGCCTGTTAAGTAATACATCACTGTAGAAGTGAAACCACTGTAACATTTGGCACAAATGTCCACTGTTTTACATTAAAAACTCTCCAATATGATTGCCTAAGAGAAGTGCAGTTTTTAGTAACAGTGTAGAAAGGTGTAAATAGGACAATCTCGTTGGCTGAGCGAAGTTGTTTGACATCTCTACAGCCAATCAGTACCAGGGCGGCGAACGTATTTTCAGCTCGCAGAGGGCAGTTTGTCATTTGGCCGTGCGTATTGATAATAATTCATTATTAAAAAAAGGTTAAAAAACCAAGCATTTTAATTGGTTAATAAAGAAACTCAGAAAGACAATCAATTGTGAGCCTTGGATGGCCGCAAAATTTGCATAATTATGAGTTACTTCGAAATTGTTTTTCGTGTATATGTATAGGCAATCGTTCTCTTGATCAAATATGGTAAGATGGGGTAACAGTGGAATAAAAATGTACATGTATATGGTGGACCTTAAAATCAATGTGACATACTGTAAAATATTATATTCCCCCCACCCCCCGAATTTGTTTTAAAGAAATTTCTTACAGTGCTACTATGGTCAAAAAAGTCACTTCCCTGTTTCCTTCAGATTTGCTGAGATTAAGATTGTCCTATCACTTTGAGACAAAACCAGAAACACTGATTACCTTTAAATAGTTGTTTCCTGGCTTTCATTTGGAGCTGTTGGTAAAAGTTCTGCACTGCACTTGGAAATACATGTCACCAACAGTCTGCCTTGTGCCAGTTGCTATTCTTTAAAAAAATTAAAGTGAAGATAGGGAAAATAAGTTCAACACTACGTTTCAATGTCTTGATGGGATAATTTCCAAGTGTCAGACAGAAAAGCAGTCTCTAATTTATATGAGTTAAGGGTGATAGGTTTAAATTATTAACATATGCAGTGTTGTACTAAGTGCAGAAGCATGTTAAGTACAACACTGCATATGTAAGAAACAATCGTAATGAACCTGCTTTTGCATTTCATGATTATTTTATAGGCACGAGTGCTGTTTTGAAAGTTCCATTGCACTCACCTATGGCTTACCCAAGTTCTCAAAATTGCACAAGCCATAGGCAGGTGACCATAATTCATGAAATGTAAAAGCATGCTCAGACGATAAATGCACTTGCGTGTGTTGCTTGTGCTATGCTTGCATCGCTTATGAAAACTAATCAGAAACATGATATTCTGTTAAGTAAAACTATAACAAGTTGAGCGGTCAAAAACTGCTATTGACGCCTGAGGTGAGACTTACCAAATTTTATTCTGTCTAAGGCGAAAGTATTTTACTCGTGAACTTGGTGTGTCCTAGGGCATTTGAGGTGTCAATGGGTTAACTTAAACATTCTGCCCCTACTTTGTTTATTGCAATAATTGGTTACTTTGGCCCTCCAAGGCTTCAGTTCAGCTTCAGGGGCAGTCATTGAAGTACACAGTGACACAGACAGTTTTTTAGGAATTTTCGTTGGACCCAATAATTATTATTCCATGAATGGATGAGGCTATAATCCTTAGACGAATGGCCATTCATTAGATGATTCAAACACTTTTGTTCTCATTGCACTTATCTGCTTGCTGCATAGTGATTTATCTGATAGATAACACTATCAACATTTTGAACAACCAAAACCTGGTAGATTTAATTATGAGCTGCACACTTGAATATACCACTGACTTTCTTAGAGGATCCACAATCCATATTTACGATATTGAAAGGGACTGCATAATGGCAAATTATATCTGGCAGACTGTCTTTATTTTCTTACATCTTACTGGGAGGGATGGACCCTACTCTGACTGCAGTGCTTGGGCTTTTCTCTCTGCAAGGAAATGATATGTCAAGTCAAAACGGAACACTTCAGCAGCCATTCCATGGGATTGGCCCATGTAAGACCATGCACAACCCAAATGTGATTGTCTGAAACACAAGGGAGTTGCTTATTATTATTACACTATTATCACATACATATATGTTATTCACCGGCCGGGAGGTCCGTATTGGGAAAAACTGTGCCCGAGGTCTTGAGTACGGCCCGAGGCGGCAGGCCGAGGGCCGTACTCGAGACACAGGGCACAGTTTTTCCCAATACGGACAGACTAAGGCCGGTGAATAACATTTTTATTTATTTGTAAGAGTAGGGTGTTGTAAATTATATTCTTAGAAGGTAGGAGAAACTATTAAGAAAAACTCTAAAAGTCATGTTTTAATTTTGCACATTGTTGGGTAATAAAATTCGCTTTCACTGGACGGTAATAGCTTTCGTCAGAATCCATTGTTTTTTTATGAGAAAGTTGAACAATAACACTGCTCTATTGCAAAAAACAATAATTAAGACAAATTGAAACTTCGCTCTTTCAGTTCGCAACTTCACTCTGCGCTTAGCGTAGTTGGTTACCATGACCGTGGTCAGTAGATAGGAAAATACTGCCCACTCCCGGAACCAATCAGATTACAGGATTCTCAGGATACCGCCCGCTCACGATCAAAGAAATAAATAAAGTGCATTAGTGAATGCTGATTGACTGAGAGGGAGGACATTTTTTTCTTAATCACCAGGGTACTTATGGTAATTAAGAGAGAATGAATACTTATCCTGATTGGTTAGTTGCTCAGGCAGAGCAAGCAAGGTTACACCACATATGAAATACACTTTAATAAAGTGCTATTTCTGTTGACAGCAATGATTCATTGAATTGAACTTTAACAAATGAAATGAAAGTGTGTTTGCTGTAATTTTAAGACTTAAGTGTTCATTGAACCAGTTGGTTAGCTAAGTTGATCATCATTTGTCATGGCATTGAACTGGCTCCCTCAATATGTTTGCCCTTCATGTGATAAACATGTAACTGCGAATGTGCCCTTGTTCAGTTAAGGATTAACTTCACTTGAATTTTCAAAGCTTTCCAAATTGCCCTTACAAGTTACAAATTTTGTGGCAACTTTGAAAATATGCGTTTATCTTTACCGGTAATTGCCGGCAGGTCTAATTCACAGGTCATTGTTTCACCAATACAGAAAGTATCCTAAACATTCTTAAAAGCTAACCTTACGCCTAAGGTTAGCTTTTATGAATGTTTAGGATACTTCCTGTATTGGTGAAACAATGACCTACAGATTAGACCCACCGGGTAATGGCCCTTGGCCCTATTTGATTACACAATTACTAACATTTAGAAGTTTTCGAATGATAATAACAACAACCACTTTATTTATACAGCCTGTTACAAATGTCCTACTAATATCATTTGGCAAACTGCAAATAAACTTAACCCTCTTATTCCCAAGAAATGATCATTCTCCTAACAAGTAACATAGATTTCTTTGTTGGGTAGTCAAGAGAATTTTGTGTTACGTAGCACACCTTTACATATCTGGTCTGACATAAAATGATAGCAAATTACCTATAGAACATTTTTAGGTATGATGTACTGGTATATTGGTGGGACATCATCATGCTAGTGGCCCATTTGTGAGTGCCAGTAAGGTCCCTCTAAATTCAGCATATTTTTACTACCTTTATTTTACAAAAGTTCAATGCAACATTACTCCTCTCAAATTAAGCCTAACCAATTCTAAATTGGTTCAAGGGTCACTGGTGTGCATACCTTTTACTTTAAAGTGTGACACGTCTCAACCGGGTTTCCATGGTAACCGTTGCTGTGGTAATATATAGTAAAGGCTTATTGAGTGAAATTTACGGTCAGAATCCTTCAAATTTGGACCAAACTAATCATTTCTTTATCAATCATCTCAAAGTTAATTAAAAAAAAAAAAGATTTGCAAACTTACTTCCTTTTTTCCTTCATATTTTGAAAGTGTGTTTTCTTAACACCTGACTGATAAAGGCTGTTTACTTTGAGTGCAAGTTTTGGATTTCAAGGTCCACCATTACTCATGTTCAAAACTGACCCACTGGACCTCAGAGGGTTGGATCCAAGGAAAAGTGATGTCAAAGGCTCGCTAGCTTAAAATTTCAGCATGTGAATGCAGCTTATTATATATGCAAAACTGGAGTTTAAAACTCCCATGCTGCATATTAATTCTGTGGTGTACACATGCATTACATTCTTCTCCTCGACCCAGCTCTCTCAAGGTCTTAAGTTCATAATCGCGGCCCAGTTAAAAAATAAACAGGTGTCTTTGAAATCAAGGCTTAAAACTTTGGTCACTTAGTGTTTATATAACATACCGGTAGTTGTGAAATCCAAAGAAAAATAAGAATTAATATTTTGGTCACAGGGGCACTTTAACAATTATTATAATTGGTGTTTACTGCAATGATAATGATTAAAATTGTTCAAAATCACACTATTGATATTATTGTTTCCTTTTTTCCCTTTTTTAAATTTTCGCTCGTGGTCACTTTTCACCATCCAGTATCTTGACACATCTGCGGCCCCTACTGGACTTATAGGGACGAACTGTCAGTGAAAAATGGCATCATTTACAAAAGCTCCCAAGTTATGGTACCTCACTCGATGCAAAAGGACATGCTTCGCAAGATCCACGCCAACCACTTTGGTGGGGAATCGAACATACGTATGGCACGTGAAGTCCTCTTTTGGTCCGGCATGCGAAAGTCCATCCAAGACATGTGTGATGCGTGTAGTAGTTGCGCCCAGTATGGTCATTCTGCACCAAAAGAACCAATGAAATCCTTACCAATACCAACAGGTCCCTGGCAGATAATCAGTCAAGATCTCTGTGAGCTGGAAAAGCAAAGATACCTAGTGACTGTTTGCCATTTCTCTGACTGGATCAGGTAGACAAGCTAGAAGATACCCTTTCCTCCACAGTCATTGACAAAACAAAAGCTCACTTCGCGAGATATGGTGTTCCGGCAATCTGCCACACCGATAACGGTCCACAGTTTATCAGTGAAGACCACAGGAAGTTCTCTGTCGAATACAGATTTAGGCATACCACATCATCCCCTTACCACCCTAAGGGTAACGGAAGAGCAGAGGCTGCCATCAAAGTTGCAGAATCCATGTTAAAAAAGGCTGATGACTTCCACAGCGCCATGCTGATATACAGAAACACACCACCTCAAGGTCACACCTACTCACCAGCCCAGCGCATGCTGCTACGACGCACCAGAACCACACTCCCCACCACCGATCAACTCTTGAAACCCACCATGCTAAACTTTGAACTCGTTGAGGCGGAGATCTCCAAGAAAAGACGCGATAGCAAGACCTACTACGACAAATCAGCTAGTGTCGAACAAAGACCACTTGTCACTGGTACCTACGCTTACGCCAAACCACCTCCGCACCAGCGTGGGAAACCATGGATCTATGGAGAAGTGCTCACCCATGAAAACCCTCGGTCTTACACAATCCGCACTGCTCAAGGCCGCACGATTCAAAGGAACAGAGTCCACCTGAAGCCTGCTGCCGCGCCCTCCTGCTACCATCCCCGAGCAGCAGTCGAAGCAAGCACACCTCATACATCCGCTTCCCAGAAACTATCACTTGAGCCTGCAGAGGAAACACAATCCTGTCCACGCCCTTCAGCTCACCCCCAGCCTACGCCTTTTGGGACACCCCTCCTTCAGACCCTAGTCAATTCACCAATCAAAGGCTCTGCACCAGTTGACCCCCAAGTCCCTGACGCACCCCCTCCGGAGACCCCACCACAGCCCCAGGAGCTGCCAGGATCACCAGTCAAGCAGACCCGGTCTGGACGGATAATTAAACCCCCCGAAAGACTGAAAGACTACGTCACAAACTAGACATCAGTTTTTTTTTATCTATCAGCCTTGACTAAGAGTCTATGAATATACAAACACTTAATATGTAGCTCTCTCATCACCCTATTATGGACAATTGAGTATAGGATACCCGCTGTATTGGTTCCAGGCTTCGGGTTTTGGGTTATAGTTTGTTTTGCCTCCTCGTCTCTTTTTTTTGTTATTTTGTAAAGGGGGGAGATGTTGGTCAGCGGCTACTCGCACGATCATACGTAGGGGAACGTCGATATAGAGCCGCCATATTGTATGTATTACTACGAATAAAGGAAGTTCTGTTGCTAATACCGGCTCCCAGACTATATGACACCATTCTGACCCTGGCTGTTTGAGGATTTATCTTCAGATGGCATTCTAGCCAAAGTTTTCTTAGCAACCGAATTTATGACATCCTGCAAAGATATGGAACTACACTAAACCAATTCTGACTTCAAGGGTCTGGTAATAATAATAATAATAATAATAATAATAAACATTTTTATATAGCGTACATATCGATAAATCCATGACGCTTCACAGGAAAACACTAAAAGGAATAATTAAATAAAGTAATCAGTAAAACTAGTAAAATTACTGCCCAATTTGAGTTCTTCAAAAAGGTAGTAAATGTCATATTATAATGCAAAAGCTTTCTTAAAAAGATGCGTCTTTAACTTCTTCTTAAAATTATTTATATCTTTTGAGTTTTTAATTTTGTAAGGCAGATCATTCCAAAGGCATGGAGCAGATGTCTTAAATGAACGCTGTCTGTAAGTCTTAAGATGGAAACGAGGCTGGTGTAGGAGCAGTTTGTTCTGCGAGCGTAAAGTAAGAGTCGGAACATACGGAGTTATTAGATCACAAAGATATGACGGTGCTTCACCACGTAAAACCTTAAAAGTCATCAAGAGGATCTTGAACTGAATTCTACATTGAACTGGTAACCAGTGAAGATTAACCAGCAAGGGTGTGACATGGTCATGCTTACGTGTACAAAAAACTAGACGAGCTGCAGAGTTTTGAATAAGTTGAAGTCGGTTGATGACATAATCAGGAGGACCAAATAATAAGGAGTTACAGTAATCAAGTCTTGAAATGACAAACACATGAAGGAGCAGGATAGTGGAGTCTTTGTCCAGGAATTGACGTATTTTAAGTATGGCTCGAAGATGGAAACAAGCAGCTTCTGAAAAGCAATTTCCTCTTGAAAGCTTTGCCGGATTCTGTGTTTCAACCTCTCTGACTTGCATTAATTGCATCCAAGATATTGTAAGATTGCCTGCTAAGAATCCAGGAGAGTTTTCATATCAAGGGCAACTCCTAATTCTAACCAAGGCTTGAAGTCCTGTCTTATTTTTTCCGAAAGCTTGGGCGTACACAACTTCCTCCCCGTCAACTGGAAAGTCAGAAAACATTAGATTAGATTTACTTACATACCGGTATTGAGATTGACAGTGTTTGTGATACTTGGCATCTGCAGCAATTAAATCAACCCCTAAACTGTAATTCACGCATGCTCTTATCACAGTTACTCCTTCGTCATGAAGCCTCCTCAATAGCCTTGCATGAATCAAATGTTGAAATGTTCATCAGCTTTGTTGTACCCTTTGACTTTTTCTGCTGGCAATGAAAATATACAAAGGGAGCAATCCTCTCCATTAACTTGGGATCTTGAACTTGGTCTGTGAATATGCCCTCCTTGACTTTCAGCAGAAGGTAATGGCTTCAAGTAATAAAGCTGAGATTTCTCTTGCTTACATAACTCTGAAAACAACACTACAGTGCCATGTCTGAGCAGACAACGTCCTGCAGTAATTTTCATCTTGCCTAACCTCTGCAGCTTCTTTGAATGATCTCAATCCAACTTCCATAGGACTTCTTAGTTTTTCATTGCTTTTTTCTTGACAAATGATACATTTTGTGAAGTCTGCACCTGATTTGGCCTTCTTTTTCGAAGGCAAAAGTCTCAAATTGCTTTCTTCCTCACTGCTTTCAATAAAACTACTACTAGCCATCATCAGTCATCTCAAGGGAAAGTAAAAAGGAATCATACAATATTTTCCTCTGTCAGTAAACCTGCTTTCCTGAAATTGGCAGTAACCAGCATGTGTATTTTAAAAAACACACTCAGTTTGTTGTTTGCTGCAAACACATTTGAATATGATGAAATGGTCCCGATTAGAAACCACAAATGACCAGCTCCCAACATCAGTGGCTTCATAGCTCAGTTGGTTAGAGCGTCGCACCAGAATCGCGAGGTCACGGGTTCAAACCCCGTTGAAGTCCTGAATTTTTCAGGCGTCTCTACGCAATTGCAAAAATTGCTCTCATAACTGCGAAGATCATAGCTTCACTTGATTTCACTCGACATTTGAATATCCTTGCTTTTCAAAATAAAAGGGAAGATTTGCTCTATAATTTGTGTATAACTTCAGATAAATTGTTCTAAACAACACAAAATTACTTATGAACAGTAACAGAACCTGTTTCAAAGTCAATAATTTGTGCATAACCATAAAGAGTGTTCTAAACAAAGCAGTACGTATTTACAAAATCAACACCTTTATACAAGGTCAGTCCTTCGCTAGCCGCACACTTGAATATCCGAAATTTCCAACATGAAATAGGAATTTTGCCGCATAATTTGTGTATCTCTACAGATAAAATGCTTTAAACAATGCAAAATTAGAGTGTAGAACCAAAATAAAGGTGACTGAACTACATAGCCTGCAAGTATCAATTGCAGAAATGGAGATAGCACACTCCCTTGGACTCTGGAAAATGTTCAAGTTAGCAATAATCCCTGTGATTATGCAAAGAAAAGTGAAAATGCAAGTGGTTTTTCTCAATTCATTCTGACACAATTTTCAACGCTTACTGAATCTGTTGCTAAGGAAATTTAACAAATAATTCCAATAAGCATGGAAAGATACCATGTTGAGAAGAATGACATTTAAATTAATTTTGCAAATTTTGTTTTTTTTTTATTAACTTGAGATGATTGATAAACAATTGATAAGTTTGGTCCAAATTTACAAGAATCTGACAGTAAATATCACTTAATTAGCCTTTATTATGTATTACCACAGCAATGGTTACCATGGAAACCCAGTTGGGATGTTTCACATTTTAAAGTAAAAGTAAAAGATTTTCACACCAGTAACACTTGAACCAATCTAGAATTGGCTAGGCTTAATTTGAGAGGAGTAAAGTTGCTTTAAAATTGGCAATAAAAGCAAGGTGACACACGCTAACACCAACCCGGTGTGGCCAACACATCACGCATGCGCACAACCATTTCACCCGGTCAATTAGCAGCCATGGACAGCTGTTTCGGCCTTTTGGGCCTCATCAGCATGGCGTAGCTAACATACCAGGCAGGTGTGTGAAGCTGCATGTGAAGCTGCCACATAAAGGGGTGCTAAAATAATGGTCATAAAAATATGCTTAATTTAGAGGGACATTAGCGGCACTCACAAATGGGCCCCTAGCACGATGATGTCCCACCAATCCATCACACCAAAAAATGGTCTATAGGCATTGTGCTATCATTTATTTTTATCATGTCAGATCAAATAATATGTAGAGGGTGTGCTACAGTTTTCATTTTTTTGGCCTCTTCTGGAAATCCCCTCAGTCTATTATATCAAGACCAATCAATACCTGTGTGACCGACATTTCATTGCAATTGTGAGAAGAATTTACAAGCTACTCACTCGGGTCAGTCAAGGGGTAAAGCAGATCAAATCAAATGTATGGGACAAGAAGAGAAAACATGAGTACTCTCACAGCAGAGTAGACATTATCAACAAACTTTGCCCACTTGGCCCACACATGGCATCCCCTGTAGGAAGTATCCAGGATCTCATTCGGCATGACTATTCTGGATCTGGAAGTGAGGCGTGGGGGTGAGGGGTAGGGGGTAAAGAGTACAATAGCTGAAACAATGCAAACCTTTACAAAAATTCTAAACCTTAGGCCTAAACACTTAATGCTCTAGATAATGTTTAGGCCTAAGGTTAGCATTTTTGTAAAGGTTTGGGTTGTTTCAGCTATTGTACCCTTTACCCCCTACCCCTACCCCTACCCCCACCCCCTACCCTCAACCAATATTCCCACCCCTTCCCCCATAAATGTATTACACTGCATTTGTAACCTGATATTCGCTATATCACCTCCCTGACGCAGTATCTTACTTACTCCACGAGATTACCACAGGATACCTTTGATTTTAAAATCAAAACATCCATATGATCATGAATTTAAAAAAGTGAGTCTTACCATAATTTATGATTAAAATTGTCCTAATTTCTGATCTGGGAAAGTTCCTGACAGCATATTCTTCAGTGCTGGTCCAACAACAGTCTTCCACTGTAAGTTTGGACAAACAGTCAGCTGCAAACCTTTATCATCTGAAATTGTAGAGGGACAACTTGAAGTTAATTAAAGTGCCTATCAACTCAGCATACATTTCCTCTTTATTAATATTCTCCAAAATCGTGCCAAATGCAATGTCTTGTTTTTAAAACCTTTTGATTGGAATATCACTTTTATACTGGCTTTGAAAGAAAATTGGTCATACTTTGATCCATAACCCAGCAATGAATGGGTTTGATACCAGGTTGATGTCACGAATTAGCTTGCATCACTGTTTTCAAAGAACTTTCTTCTCAATGCAAGGCAGTCTGTGACGTCAACCCAGAATCAAACCCATTCGGATCCCCTTCATTGCTGGGTTATTGATCAAAGTATGACCACTTTTCCCGTCTTTTGAGGCCAATTAATAAGTGAATTTCAATCAAAATGTTCTGAAAACAACAAGATGTATTTGGGACGATTTCAGAGAATAAATACAGTGGAAAAGTATCTTGAGGTCATAGGCACTTTAACTCTGTCAATCCCAAGAGTGACACTTTGATTTTACTCGTCAATGGGGAACCCCACAGGAGTGAAAGGGTCAACAACAGCTAGATTCACTCAAAAACTATGTCCCCATTAACCCTTTCACTCCCAAGAGTGACACTTTTAAATTTTACTGTCTAACGCCAGACGATTTTACTTGTCAATGGGGAACCCCACAGGAGTGAAAGGGTTAAGTCAGCAACTGAAGGTACTGTGAAGCAAGGCCTTCAATCGCTTTGAGAGTGAAGAGGATAACCTCTAAATGGACATGCAATATGACTAAAAGCTCAAACTACAATCATAGACAAAACCGTTGGGAAGGTTAGCACTTTTGACGTCCTCATTGCTTCTCTCCCCTCTCCCCTCATTCAATGTAACAGTTATGCAAAACTGAATGGTTTTAGTGGGAAATTGTTGAGTTACCTTTCAACATTGAATAGTGGGGAGGGGGGCTATATAAGAGAAGGTGAAACTATTTCATTTGCGCTTTAACAGTAGCAGGTTGAAATACAGCTCTGGTGCGCCAGTTCATTTACGTAACCTTCCCAACGACTTTTGTCTATGATTGACTGAAAATTCTGGGTGTGGTCTTCATTTGGAAATACGACTTTTTTCTTAGCATTTACAGTTCCTTTGAAAAACAAACACAATTAGTGCTTGCTTTAACATTTAAATGTTTTTTGCCATGTTATCATCAATTTTAGGCACTTATCTGGTTTAAAATAAGCAAATTTTAAACTTTCATACAAGTGTTAGGAAGTCTTGTTGCAAGTGTTTTAATGATATTACATTGTAGAGCAAATAACACGATAAAAATTCCTTCTTGAAAAACGAAAAGGGAAGGAGTCTAAAATTTGTTACTCAATTAAAGCCAAAAAGCTGATCTTGAAAAGTCAAACAAGTTCACAGAGTGAACACTTAGAATAGCGGATGTCTGTTGCACTTTGCCAGGTCGAGAGCAGCGCCTTTTAAAAATGTCCTGTTCATTTCAAACAGAGTCACATTAAATAGAGGCCCTGACAGGGTAAATTCCGACAAGCGACAATTGGCACAAAAAGTAGCAACAGCACATAAAATGAAATTCCAACAAAAGACATCCTTTCCCAGCAAAATTCTGACAGTGACGTCAAGGCCGAGAATGAGCATTACTATTTTCTTTGAAACTCTTTACACTCCAGTTTCAATATTTTATCTGCAGCTGTGCTTTAAAGGCATTATTTTAGGCTTCGAAAATAGAGTAATGCCAGTCCTCTCGCATCTCACACCATTTCTTGCAAAATCGATTGGAATAAATCAGTTTTTGGCATTCTTTGAATGTCTTCCACGAATAGGAAACATCAAACAACAAAAATGTATTTTTTATGGCACTCTTAGTAAACATGCATTTTCCCAACAGAATGGATTTTGGAGTAACATTATGAAGCGTCACTCAAGTCTGAAATCCAAATCACAATACGATGATTTTAACCAAATTTCAGTATTGTGAGATTTTATTTATGCATTGGAAAGCACATTATAAGAACATTTCCTGAATAAGAAATGGAAACCCCATATCAAATACTAAGAGAGTTATAAGCATTCAAAGCAGATTTCCTACTCTCATACAATCTGTTGAGAAGGTTAGCACTTTTGACATCTACATTGCTTCTTTCCCCTCCCCCCTCATTCAATGTTGTGCAAAACTGAATGGTTTCAGTGGGAAATTGTTGAGTTACCTTCCAACATTGAATAGGGGGAAAGGGGGCTATAGAAGAGAAGGTGAAACTATTTCTTTTGCACTTTAACAGTGCAGGTTGAAATACAGCTCTGGTGCGGTTCATTTACATAACCTTCCCAACTACTTTTGTCTATGATTGTAGTCAAGAGTGATGTGGCGTGACGCAGCTTCAGGGCTTCATGAACAGGACTGGCAGATGCCAAAATCCACATTGCCACCTGCTTAGTTGATAATCAGGTAAGCTTTGGTAGCCTCTCAAGTTGAGACACTTCTGAGAGGTCCCGTTAGGGGTAAATTCCTACAAATGACATGGCTCTCAAATGGTGACATGCGAGACATGAACTGGTAACAAGTAACAAACTACCTCAACAAATTATTAACCAAAGCGACATCACTATCAGATTAGACTGACAGCAAATTCTGGAACTTGGAATGTTCTAAACATTTTTGCGTAAATAATTACCTGAATTCAGGAATGGTCGTGGTCCACAGTTCAATAAATATCAGTGAAAGACAATGAAAAGACCATGAAAATACATCTCCTTGTGGCAATCTTGATTGCTGAAATTGATTTGATTTGATTGACATCAATTACCTAATTACCTTTTTTCCTTTGTGAACTTATCGGCCTTCCCCCAGTCACCACCCAAGAGTGCAATCCACCATTTAGTTAAAGTTATTCTAGACTTTTTTTTTTCTCACCCATCGTGTATGATCTTTACTTGAACTCAGTGTGCCGGCCAAGTCCAAAACAAATTTTTTTCACTAAAACTGCTCGTCTCACATCACTATTTACCATATTTACTGGATTTTGATTATTCCACCATTATGAAATTTTCTAGTAATTTGGGTTCTTCCTGAATTCATTGAGAATCATATTGATTGGCAAAAAGGGCAAAAAACTGATAGGTCCAAAGTGCTAATAGTCTAGTTTCGAATTGTGCGGAGACAAAAGAACAGAGTCGAGGTTCAGGGGAATAATTAGCGTTTTGTTTGGTACAAAACAAAGGAAAATGCAAATTATTCCCATGGACCTCGACTCTGTTCTTTTGTTTCTGCACAATTCGAAACTAGCATACTGATCTGCATTCTACAAATAAAGGAACAGATGAAGATATTTTTCAAAACAAGGTCTGCGCCAGCCGCAGTTTACTCAGTTTTAAATGGCTTCTACTCACGAAGGTTGAAGCACGGAATGCATGTCTCTATCAAAGGCCACCACTTCTTTGACCTAACTTACTAAAAAATATTTGTTAAATACTTTAACCTTCAGGAAAGCTCACCTGGAATTATACGACCAGTTGTTTTAGAAAATGAGTTGATAAAGCTCTTTATTTTGCTGTTTACATTTGGTGGACTTCGCTGGTTTGGAATAGCGAGCAAACATGGTAGCAGTTCGACGAACAACGGCGGATTGATGACCGTATATTGGAAGAACAATTATGAAAAAACCTACCAAAAGAACAAAAATATCCTTTCTTTTAAGCAACTGGAATATAAAAGATAGCTTTAAAGGACAAAGGGAGTTTTTTTGTCGTTTCAAATCGTAAGTTGACCTACCTGCATCATCGACTCGTGGACGATACCAGAGGTTTGTGGGTTAGGAAACAACAAATCAGGCACGTAATTAACGTTTGACCAGGGCCAGTTTGTGATTATAGTAAAGCTGAAAGCCTTGAACAACGAAGGAAACATTCGCCGTCACAAGCAAATTATTCATCTCTAATGTGGTCATTGTATGTTTTTGTTTGTCAGGAAAGGCAAGGAAAACGCACGTGCGGCACGACTGTATTCCGTAGCACGTGCTGCACGTGCATGTGTTGGTTTGCTGACGTTGCTCAAGTTCCAGTCATGTTTATGTTCACCCAATTGAGCCAAGCCCGCTGTCATATTTTGAACTTCCTTGTTACTAAACAAAACAATTGATGTCCGTCTTCCACTGCTGCATGTTAAGAACACCTGACGCAGAACACGAACCAATGACGAACATCACCCCAAATCAGTATCCTTCGGTTGCCAATAAAAAACACCCAGTCCATTGCAAGACTCTAGTCCTGAGAAAACAATTTCTTTATTTCTTTCATTTTCTAATTTAAATCATGAAAGGTTTACAGTGACTGATTGAAGAAGTCAATTACTTGCATTCATCGCCTCGGTCTCTTAAAGCTATCACAACTCAAACATTTCATGCCACGGATTAAACTGCATGAACCTCTGTTTACTTGTTCTGATTAGTTCATTTCGATTGACCTGCCTACCGCTGCCTCCATTTTCCTAAAGTCATTGCTCTGAACTGGCCCACGACACGCCAATGGGATGAAACTCCTTGCAATATTGCTGCAACTGAATCAGAGCCGCTATGAATGTTTGAGCCCATTCAACGTGCTTTGGATCTCTGAAAAGACGACAAACAATTATTAGTGAAGTAAGAGACGTATTTATCATCGTTGATTCCCGGGCAAACTAGGCAAGAAATCAAACGACAGCAAGAGTGAATTAGATAAGAGCGTTGCTATGGTGGACTCCCCAGCAACGTCACAAATTAGTCTATTTTTAGAGTACCTGTTCCCGCGAAAATCAGGCAGCGTTTACACGAACACGGTTTCATTTGTAACCGCATCGATTTCGATGCGGTTACACCTTCCGTTTACACGACACCGATCGAGACTGTAATCGAAACTGTGTTGATTTGAAACCGCTGCCAAAAGTGGAGCGTTTTCAAAACGAAGCGGTTTCATCTGTCGTGAAAACAGCGAAACCGCATCGATTTGAATACGGTTACTACTTGGCGCGAAATTTGCATTGTTCGATTCAAAATAGTGAATTTAGCACGTAGTGCAGCGCTCGCTTATACCATCACGACTTGGATTTTCTGGCGAAAACGGTTTAGTGAAAACACTTCCAAACCGCATCGATTTTGATGCGGTTTCGAAGTCATGAAACCGTGTCGATGCGAAACCGCGTTCGTGTAAACGCTGCCTCAGTTGTCATGCCCCTGAAAAAAACACGGCATAAGCAGTCAAGCGTCTCTTCTTTTGTTTGTTTCGCACGCAAAGTGTATCTAAAAATAAATCCATTTGTGACTGTGTTAGGGCAAGACCGCAAAGTGATGGATCAACACTCTTATCTAATTCACTCTTGGTAACAGCCAACTATATTATCTTATGATTACTGACTACAACGCAGGTCATAAGTCCATGGGACACTTTTCCAACAACTACAAATTCAAAGTAACTAAATGCCCATTTAATAGCTCTATGCCTTTAAAACTGAATCTTTTACTCTTAATGAAGACTCCTCCCCCCAAACAAGGATGAAAAACTTTCCTTGTACAGTATTCTCAAACTCTTTTAATAAATGTAACATTGTAAAGGAGTTAGGGGGAAATAGTTTGGTCCCAACACTTATGACCTGCATTGTGGTTCGGATACTAAGCCACTGAATACAGAGAACTCCTGGAGGCTACGCCATTAAACTACACATAAAAAAGGTAAAAAAAGAAAACGAGGAAACGAACCTCTTCAATCATTTTTGACTTACTTATCTTTAAATTCTTTGAGTACTCGGTTTGTATAAAATACTGCGCCATCTTTCCGGTCTCTCACGAAAATGTCAGGTTTCCCGGGCTGCAAAGAGGAAAAAAAACTTTAAAGGCCGATTCGCTATAAAGACAGTCGACAGGTAGATCATTGGCCTTTCTTTAGAGCAAATAAATGAATTTCGGTTTTTTTAGTGGCTTTTACAAATAAAAATTACCAATAACTGTCATGAACTGTGCAATGGTAACAGCGCGCAATGGAAACGGAATAAACAACACATAAACCTAAACTAAAATAAGCCAAACAAAGAGTTTCATGTTAAAGGATCCAGGGGAACGTTCATGGTTTAGGACTGATATACCGAAAATATCACGAAGTCTCGTGGCAGTTTACAATTCTCTCTCGAGAATGAGATCGAACGTCAGCTTGCACCGAATAGAGACCTCGGAAACATAAGTCCATGACTGAGCCGTTTGTTCTAGTGCGCTGCGGACACAATAGGCTCAGTACTGAACAGCTCGATAAAAACCATCAACGGAACGATAACATGGAACCTCGATTGTCCTGAGCCATAGGGAATCGGGTAAATAGTCCGGAAAATGAAGAGCCTGGTGGCTCAGTTCGTTGATGGAGGAAGGACCAGTAAGGTCACGGGTTCGAATCTCACATGGACCAACTCTCAAGGTCTTTTAAAATAACTGAGGGGAAAATGAACTTTGCGCAGAGCAAAGCATAGAGTTTTATGTGTCCTATTGCTGGTTTTCACTCACGTGATCAACAGCCATGTTTTTCAACGAAAACAAAAGGAAGCGTTTGCATAATAATAGAGTTAAATTCCCGGAGGATTTGGTCGGGGCACCAACATGGCCGCCTTTTCTTTGTTTAGGGGCACCAACATGGCGGTCGTGACGTCATGTGAAAACCGAGAATTCTCTCAAGCAAAAAGAGACCCAACCTCGTTTCCAGGGTCTCTCTTCTCTGCAACGACAAGGGAGGCAGAGAAGATAGACCCTGGAAATGAGGTTGAAAGAGGCCAGCCTGAGGTGATGGCTAAGGGTGGGCCGGTTTGATTGACCGTATTCCGGAATAGGAATACGTGGAAAAGAAAAGAGAAGTCCTTCGTTTTTGCGGAGATTCACATTAAAATTGTCAAACACCTGCTAACATGCTATTTTAAACATATCTTTTTTATCCTTGTTGCTTCAAAACGCTAGACAGACCCTTTTTAATCACCACTCCACGGATTCTTGTTCGTGAAAAGGGTCATGATCGAACGCACCCTTAAAGATGTGTGAGTTAAGGGCACTATGCCGGGTACTGGAACGTGTAGATACGAATATTAACGAGGTCCATATATACAACCTTTGGTCAGTTAGAAAGCCGAGTTTAATAACACCCAACACTGACGGACAAAACAACAAATTGCGTTCTTCATATGCCTTATTGATAAATGGCCAATTCAATATAAAGGAAAATATTTTTGCTGAAAAATTATGCTTGGTCGGTTCATGATTTTCACAAGCGAGAAATAAAAAAGAAAAAGAAAATAAATTTGACTTACCGCCCCTACCCATAGTAGAGCCTCGATGCCTTCACTGATAGCAGACAGATGATTAAAAAATTGGCTATTGCGATTACGATCACGAAAAGCCTTAAACACAAAACAAAAAAGACTTTTGTTAGTCGAAGAATACAAGGGTTATTTTAGGACTGTTGAGTTTAATTCCAGTTAATACAAATTCTCACCTCTACTTGTTGTCTAAGTTGGGCCATGGGTTGTATCATTGCAGCAAATTGATCCTGAGAAAAGGGGATATCGAAATCAGTGAAAAGTCGTTGTTACTGCGATTATGTAAATTCCGCCTGTAAAGGTACCAAGGTCTCAGCAAGGGTTGTTTTTTTACTATTTAACATGCCACTTCGTTTGTAAAGCAAGTCGGGATATAACAGTCTTTTATCGCCCGATGTGAAGAAATCCGGCCGGAATCCAGAATCCAGCAAATGCGAAGCTTTGGAAACCGGAGAGCGTGGAATCGGAATGATTGTATGAGATCCAGAATCCACAGATTGATCATTCTGGTGGAACCTGTGAGTTTGGAATCCTGAATCCAGGAATCGGGATCTGGATTCTGAGGGCCATCTGAGGGCCATCTGAGGGCCATCTGAGGGCCATCTGAGGGCCATCTGTATTCCTTTACATAGGGCGACTTTTAAATAGTGAAGAATTCAAGTTTAAGGTGAAGGTCAAGGCTAGAATATAGTTTTCTACAACTAAAAAAAACATAGGTAAGTAGACAGAGTACACATAATTACCATCATGACAATTCTTCCCTAGTTTTTGAAACCGAAACCGTTTCAACGCAGATCGTATGTCGAGAAATGTAAACAGTCAATGGCAACCGGGAACTTCAACCATTACGAGTCTTAAAGTCTGTTGAAACCAAGTTAATTAAAAATAATCTCTTTCTTGACGTTGGATCAAGTTCTTTCGCGCCCACAGTCGTCATAGTGACGAAGGCGAGCGCAAAGAACGCAAGATGACGGAAGGGCAAAGGGAGTAGGGGGGTGAAGGGGTAGGGGGAGGGGGTGGTGGTGGGGGAATGCGATCGCGGGCTGTGGCGAGAGGGACGAGCTGCCAGGACATTTCGCAAAAGAGGGAGGACAGTGAGAGCAATGTTTAAAACGCCCGATTCTGAAATTTCAGCCGTCTCCTCCTTAATTCGCCCCCCACCATCCCTAGGGTTAGGGAGGAGACGGCTGAATTCATCCATTTGTATTCGGGTACCACCTTCCCGCGAGAGGAGAGTCTCGTCTCGAGAGACGAGTAGCTCGTCTCGCGAGACGAGTGTCTCGTATCGTCTCGCCAGTCCGTTTGAAAAACTGTAAGTGTCTACATGAACGTAAACTTTTCCGAAGATTAGAATGTTCACGACAAAACTGAGCATCTGACTCTTAAAGTGTAATGGAATAATGCGGTTGGCGGTGGTGTATTATTAAGGAACTTACGACAACGAAGTTACGATAACGGAGACGGCAACTAGAACGTCACAAATTTGCATATTTAGTGGGTAAAAACAATAGCTTTGCACGCTCTGCACGTGCGTTTTTCACTTTTGTCCATTTCGTTGCCGTCGTCAGCAAAACAGCAATGTGAAATTGCCAAGTTTATGGATGGTTTTATGAAGAACGTCAGCACTTGAGAATAAATTCTCATTTTCTCTCCGAAATTGAGTGCCGTTCCGACTGGTGTCATCTTTGAGGAATTACCACACCCTTGTCATATTAAAAACGTTGAAATAGTCACGAAGCGATTAAAATAACGCAAATTTATATTTTGAGATGACGTTCTCGTTGCCGTCGCCGTTGTCGTCGCTTAAGCTCCCTAATGTGAAATAGGCAACTGATTTGAACGTCAGCACTTAAGGATAAGTTTCCATTTTTGCGACATTACTGTAACGTTTACTAGTAATTGCCACAATCTGCTTTTATTTGATTAAATCTGGAGATATTTGTTCCCTTGCGTCGTTGAAGCAAGGTTATATGGCCGCGATTGTTGCTTGAATGGGTAAAAGTATTATTCAAAATTCTTAGCAGATGGTCTTATAACCTTATCAAACCAGAATAAACAAGTGAGATTTGTGTCGCGTGACATATATCGTTCCATTGAGATCGCGTGACCGGCGAGGTTTATTTTTTGTCATGTGTGGTAAAAAAAAAAAAAATCTTACTGCTGAGGGCAACTTCATACTTGCAGCTTTTGTTAAGAATTCTCTCTGCTCTTGAAAGGTTTTCTTTACCAAATCGACCTGAAATTGACAACGAACCAATAAAGAGTGATGTAACGTAAGTCAAGTCAACAGCCTTTCAATTTTTTTTTTTTAACATTGACATACCTGGCTTTTAACATCGTCTCCCAATTGATCAGATAACTTGAAAAATGAGGCGATCTTCCCACGAAGAAACTAAAAGGACAATTAATCAAATCATTTCTAACTCAGATTGTTTGAAAATGCAACTAACGCGGAGCGAAAATAAACAGACTCGAATTAAGCATTGGGTGAATTGTAATTAAGCACTGCTCACACCTCGTCGTAGAATTCAACGATTTTTCCAAATCCTATAATGCCAAAGAGGAAATGTTAATCGAGATTTTAATTTTTCCTATGTTATCTACTTCTTATAAAAAATAAAAGAAGAATTCAAATGAGATGCTTGTACCTTCATCATCGGGCGAAGATTGTTGCTCAATTTTGTCTGCCGCGACTTCCAGTCTTCGAACAAGGAACGGTATATCGGCTTCGCTTTGGAGACTTCCCTCCTTTGTTACGATCTCAACACCAAGTTTAGCCGCTACTGTTTCCAATCGAGCCAATACCGCTTCCAATCGATCCAGCGTTGCTTGGTTCGAAGTCATTTTGAGCTGTAATGTCAACACAGAGCTCAATACAGGGGTATTTACATGTACATGAAGGTGGGTTGAGAGTCACGATAATGGCATTTTATCTTTAAAACCAACCAATAGGAGAGTGAACGACTGCTCTGACAAATAACACATTTCTTGGACTTTTCGATTAAGAATTGTAAAATAAAACGCGACTCAGTGACAGTTTCCTTAACCTGGATGGGCCAACTTTGAATCTTGGCCACTGAACCCCTAAATTCTGAAGTTCATAAATGTGGTAAAAAAGTCGAAAGTTAGTTTTACCTGAATCTCACATGAACTTACAAAAACTTTCCCACCGCCTTTAAGCATCGCGTTCATCTTGACTCTCCGGAGTATTATATCGTGGAACTGATCATAAATAATTGAGTAAAATAGTCTCTCAAGCCTGCATGGCTTAGGTGGGGTGAGTAAAGATTAGTGATTACCACAGAAGTCCCTCCCTCGATAACTCTCTTGTCTTTTGAGCTAATAAAAATCGCATGACAATAAAAAGTGCATTAAAAGAAAAGTCAAACAACACTGAATTGTGCAAACAAGTTTAAAAAGAAGAAAGAAAAAAGACTGATTAGAACTTGCCACTCAAACGATTTAAGTCAATAAAAAAATGGAAAGTGCCCAAAATGGACAGCTCTCTCATTTACATTTCCAGGTTGTCACTCCAGGAAAAATGTGCCAAGACTACCGAGACTGGGGCGAATATAGTACTAGTGCCGCACGGGTATATGGGAAACTACTGACGTCAGAGTTCCTTCATCTAAACCACAAAAGACGAGTCATCACAATGGTGAGACTTCTTCATTATTTTAACTGAGAAAATTACTACTTTGCTCCAGGATAGTCGACAGGCTAATGGTAACTTCTTTAACGCATATATCTCATTCTGTGTCAGGTTCAAGCAGCGTCTTCTACCTCCGTTGGGTCTGGTCGATCGGGCTCGAAGTCTGTCACCCCTCGATCGTCTGGCGGAACACAAGTAAAACAAAGGTAAGAAGATTCACCTCAAAATATCTGAAGAACCACCTAATTTTTCCTTTGAGAGGGTTAGAGTAGCTTATTCCTTTATTGAGTTCTTTCTTTTTTGAGGTTCCATTTTCGATTTATTGTTTTGTGTGAGAAAAGTGATCGTGACGTGTAAAATGTGGACTTCATGGATCTTGTGCCGGTACAATTGCATGGTAGAACAGCTGGATACAACAGAGATCTTTATAAAAGACGACCGTACTAACCTCGAGCAGCCTTTCAGAACCTTTTGCTGGGATTCACGAGAACCAAAAAACCTGTGGTATTGAAGTTATTATGTTGCCTTTTGTCCTGCAAAAGATGTCGTTTCTGCGGTGAAAAAAAATGAGCATTTTGGTGACGAGCTAAATATACACTAAAATAAAGACATCAAACACAAAATGTAGTCTCTGTAATTAAGTTAAAATTTGTTATCTGAGTTATCAAAAAAAAAAAATTGTCAAAGTGTTTCCTTATTCCAACTGTATAATCAAAGAGATGTGATGGAGCAACTTTTTAAAACTGTGAGTTCTCCTGTGAAGCTGCTGATAATGCCAGACAAGAGAGTTCTAACTTTTAAGTCTGAGGCAAAACTGTGCATAGATAATTGCTGCGGCAGTGATTGATTCTGAAGCGAACAAATGAGGCAGTTCTCTAATCAGGAGAAGAACACATTTTTCTTCAAAATGCAAGGGATTGTGGTTATGCGCAAATGGAGAATTAAGATGCGCAGTATGATCGTAAGAGCCTGCTCTGTTTTTTATTTCGCTCCTCGTATCCTCAATCTATGTGTATAGATAGTTTGACTGTCATGCAACTTGACAAAAAAAATAAACATGAAAAAGTCAAAGAACTTGGAATATTGTAAGAAACAAATCTTTTAACCACCTCTCCAATTCTCAGGTCTGTGCGGTACATCATTTCTGAGTTATTTGTCGAAGGGTTTCACACAACTTTGTAGAGTTTTGTATGGAGATTCCATGTGGTCCACCAATATGGCGGCCTGTGATCGATAGAAAACATCAGGAGTTCACTTTGTGATGAAAGCGCTTTCTTTTTGCTCAAAAATACATGCGTATGAACATATCTCCTAATGTACTTCAAGGCTCAAACTGCTGAAATTCATAGGGATAAACATTTTCTTTCAACCAAATAGCTTTGTATCATGGTGTCACACAAGGTGACAAATGCTGTATTTTTGAAATGAAAGATGTCAGGGAACTGGAAACTTGAAAAAAGATTTATTTCTAGGTCATCTTTCATATCCTTTAGATAAAAATTCAGAAGACCTTGTGATTTTGATGTTAGAATTTGATGACGTCACTGTGAAAAGCACCTATGGTTTTCTTTCTTCTCTCAAGTGGTGTCCAGAAGGAGCCACATTTTGTACCGTTCCTGCTCAAGACACATTAAAATCTCCCTTCAATTCCATGCACAAACTGTCGTTAAATTACCGCAAGCATAACTGATCATCTCCCTTCCCCTCAGCAGCATTTCTACCATTTAGGTAAACTAGTTTTAAATTATTATTATTATACCAACCATTTTACAGGAAAGGTGGAAGTAGTGCCCCGGCAACAAGAAGTCGAACAGCTGCAAGCAGTAGTGGAATGTGGAGATTTTATACTGAAGATTCACCAGGTCTTAAAGTGTAAGTTCAAGAATTAAAAATAATATTTCACTTTGATTTTGTTTAAGTCATCCTTCAGCCTCTTAAATCTGACTACCTTTAGTAGGCTTCAAATGGCACTTCAATTTTAAGTAATGAAAGCAGAAGGGCAGGTTTTATCCCTGGCTTTACCAGTTTAAGAGGGCATGGTAAGGCCCTTTGAGATACATGTGTGACTTAGTACAAATAATTTGGCTTTATCAACGGAATTGATAATGTAAATTGGCCACCATACAGAGATTCTAAAACCTGACGTTTTGAGTGTTAGCCCTTTGTTCGTCACTCTGACGAAGAGCTAATGCTCGAAATGTCAACTTTTAGAATCTCTGTACGTTGGTAAATTTACATTATCAACTCTGTTGATACTTCACCACTGACGCAACACCACAGTTTCTTTAGAAACTACCCCTTCATTCAGTACAAATAAGTTTGATGGGGTTGTGTCATGGTACATTAGTCAAACTTTAAAACACCAAAAGACGTCTGCATCAGTGAAGACCAAAAAATAATGACCACTGTAGTTTTGTTACCAATAACCAATAAAGTCCACTGAAGCTATTCTTTGCTGTTTGCAGCAAAGGATGGAAATGGATTGAAACTTGAAAAAACTGGCTCTGTTTGGAGATGATGTCTTCAGAAAGTCGCCAAAAATAGCTCTGTGTCTTTGATATTTCGTAATCTTCTCAGTTGGTTGTCAGGAATGTTGTACATTTGAGCTCAAGTACTAATTTAGATTTTTAACCAGGTGCGACCTAAAAACAGCAAACTTAGGAGGACAGAGCCCCTTTAAACATCACACAAAATTGCAGTGGAATCACTAGTTTTTCGTCTGACACCATTTCCTCTTGTCATTTTGCAGAGGTCCTGTACCAGTTCTGGTCATGAGTTTGTTGTTCATTGCCTCAGTATTTATGCTTCACATCTGGGGAAAATACACACGAGGATAAGCTATGAAAAGCCATAAATAATTATTCATGATTGTTGTAAATTCAAGTCTTGGAAATTGCAATCTCATGTCTAGACATCACAAAGAAACTGTAAAATTTGCTCCTTACAGAATGAAACTATTGTTGCTACCTTTTAGTAACCTTATTAAAATAAAAACTTATTCATATTCTTGCCAATGTCATTTGGTGCTTCACTGAAATTAATTAACTTAATTGCCAAGAGGTTTAAAAAGGGCAAAAGTTTACCCATAGTTGTCAGAAAGTAGACAAAGCCCTTCTAAAGTTGTCCAGCACTGCGCTTTGAAAACTTTCTATTCCACCCAAAGTTTGTCACTGATGTTCTTACCACATTTTGACGTCTTCTGTGATCTATTACTGAACAGACCCACAGCAACATGGAATCTATTTGTTTTATATAATGAAGAATTAAACTTTATTCCCATAAAAGCTGATGGTGACGTCAATCGTGTGTCTGTCCTCTAATAGATCATAGGCAAGAACCAATCAAAATCGGTGAATAACTTGGGTTATTATATAAAAATTAATGGGATGGAACATTTCAGTTGGTTCTGAATGGAGTATCAGACACCATTAACCCATTGGCTCTTGGGAGTGAAACTTGTTGATTTTCACCAGACAATTTTGCTCGTCAACTGGGGTGCTTGAGAGGTCATTGGCGTAAAGTGACCCACTCTAGCTGCTCTGAGGATTGTGCCTTTCTGTTTGACTGAACACTTGTTCTCATCACTTCTCACAAGGTCATGTGAATGTTCCTCATAGGTGTGAAACTCATAGGAACGCACCCTAAAGAATGGGTCAGGTTTGTGCAACTGGAACGTACCATTCCATTAGACTCATTGAATTTCCAACCTTTGTTAAAGGATTTTTTTTGTTTATCTAGAATGGAAAGCACCTTTCAGTTTAGCTGACCACTAAGTAGCATTATTCACTAACACCATTTTTTTAACACTCACTAAACAATTACACCCAATAGTGCAAATTTTGCGCAGTTTACTGACTATGCAGGAAAAGCAGATCTTAACAAGTGTTATTGAAATCCAAAAAGAAAAGTGGGGCTAACCACACGTTTTTCGAAGATAATTAATCAACAATATCTGTAAAAAGCTTTAAAATACAAAGCAATGTATGGCGTCCTATTCCAAACTGAAGCAAAATTATCTCTGAAAAATGCATGGTTACCCCCAATTTTCTATTTGGATACCAAGAGCATTTGTAGGCTCGATTACCAGCCGCTGTTTCAGGAAATGAGCCAGCATACCTGAACTCGAGTGAGCAGCAGAAATTGAGCCTAGAGCATTTGCTAAGTTCTGCTTTCTCCGCATAGTGTTGAACCGCGCAAAAAATACCTCTGCATTAATAAGCACCACCGATAGGAAATCCAAGTATCTCCAGATTCGCAGAATGTATGCACAATAACAATAGTAGGAACAGTCCTTAAGCAATTCTCATAAAATAATAGACACTAATTCAGGCAGTTTCAACAGAACTTGAACCCATGACCTCTGAAATGCCATACCAACTGAACTAAGAAGCTACACAGTTGGGAGTAGGTCACAAACATTTCTTTCCTCCAATATTCTTACCCTCCATTAATTTTAACGGAGTGCAAAGTAATGGATCAAAGGTTTTGGTTCTGAGAGAAATGCAAAATACCAGATTCATCCAAACTGCTAGAGGGGTTTTCAAATGAGTGTCATAAAACCAAAACCAAAGGACAGAGACAATCCAGTAAACCAATCAAAACTCCAAGTAATTACATGTAGCCAACAGAAAGCACCAGAAAATATGCACGCACGAGCCACAATTGGTTTTGGTTTCACTTCTGATTGGTTGAAAAAGTGGCGCGAGAAATTTGAACCAATCACTGACTGAAGTAAATGCAAAACCAAAGCAATTCGCTAATTACTTTTGACACTCAATTGAAAATCGCTCTATGGTCCAATAATTATCAATGGACCACTTTCAGATGCCACAATTTCTTCATGTGTTAAGTATATTATATAAAGGATGGTGCCGACATTGTACTATTGTGCACCTCAGGATACTCTGGTTTCCTATGAGTGGTGCTTACTAATACAAGGATATTTTTGCACACTAAAACTATGCAGAGAAAGCAGACTGTACACGTAGAAAGTGCTCTTGGTATTCAAAAAAGAAAAATGGGGTAAACATACATTTTTCAGAGATAATTTTGAAGCTTCAATTTGGAAAAGAACACTATACATTGCTTTGCATTTTAATGCTTTTACAAACATCGTTGATTAATTATCTTGGAAAAATGCATGGTTACCCCCAATTTTGTTAATGCAATTAACACTTGTTAAGATCTGCTTTTCCCACACATTCACAAACTAAGCCAAAATACCTTTTCAGTTAGGAGGCCATGTCCTTAAAACACTTTCATTCCAAGAACGAAATCTTGCAAAAACATTTGCCTGTTCTTGCTCAGATAATGACACTACAGTATGCTAATTCCTGAAAGACAACCTGGTTTTCAATCAACACGTGACAGTCAGAATTGGTTATGACACAAAATGCTTATTTTCAACATAAGCTGCGTCAATGCCCAAACTTGGAAAAGCAGATACCGTAACCACTCTCTCCTGTCTCCATAATCAATTGGTTACAAATGGTTTAAGTACACAAGTATCAATCGAAGTATCTTGAACAGTGAGACACTAATCACTCTTAACTGGCCAAAGGCTAAATTTCCCCTCAGTCTCTTCTGGGTGTGATTCCTCTTGTACATACAAGATTTTTACTGGCATTTTCATCAATTCTTCATTTATTTTCTGTCTTCCAATAAATAACCTTATCTCCAATAAGCAACCCCTTAACACACAGTATTGTGCTTGAGGCAATTAGGGAAGCTGGCAGGCTATCACGGGTCATACTGTAACTTTTGAGACCAAGAAACTAGCCAGCTCTAAGAAAGGGACAAGACAGACAGGCAAATTATCCAGCCACTCTTGATCAACCAAATTAATGATCACCAAGTTAAGTCTGTTCAAATTAATGACCAGTTGGTGATGCCAAACACTCTCTGGCAATTTAGCCAAAAAATACAAATACTTTTGATTGAGCTTGACTGATCATTTTTAATTTTATTGCCCAAAACTTCACCTTTCTCCAAACTACGCGGAAGAAGATCTTGCACGATATTCAGCCATCTTGGTCTAACGCTTTTGGTCAATGACCAGGATGACTAAAATCACTGTAGCTAAAGAATCTCAGGATTTAGTGTGGTTCGTTCTCTGTTGAACGTGCTAGTGCAGTAATACACCATATTGATCAGAACACTTGATACTTACCTGTATGTTCCAATGCAGTGCCATCATACATATTAATTGAAGAGAATACCATTATTTTTAGGTGCCCTGAATGTCACTAGCCTGTGAATACAGCCACTGATCGGCCCAAGCGGCGGTTAGCGATGAGAGGTGGCTATATTTGCAGGCTATGAATGTCACTTTTTTAACCAATTGAACGTAGTACAACAGAAAAATAAAATCTCTTGCTACATTTGATTACACTTTTATTTGCCTACAGCTAACAACACAAACCCATCACATGTTGATACCCAGTATCTAAAGCAATATTCTAGACCTATTTATCATTATACAATCTGAATTGTTCAACCCTTTGCTTGTCCCTGAGCACAAGACAATACTAACTACTGCTATTTCACATGCACTCAAAAATATGTGGACAGATGATGTTCAAAACTTAAGTGAAGCTAATGTTAGGGTCATCATCAGCTGCTAATCAGCCAGGACTTAGAAAACTGTTGCTTCCCGCTAAGTTGGGGTAGCTTTTAAGCATTAATCCATACCCGCCCTCACCATTTACAGCAAAGAGTGATTTTAAAGTCATTTTGCAGTAGTGACAATGCTTCCTTTCAAATTACAGTAGTTCCGATGTTAATCATCCCCAAAAACTGATGTAAACTCAAGTCAAAGGCTTCCATAATTCTCAATCCCAGTATGATGCTAGTTTCCGAACTTTCACAACAACCACTTGTCTGTAATAAAATTATTTCTGCACACAAAGAAACCCCATTTCAGGACGAAAGGTTATACCAAAAATTAAATAGCTCAATGGCTTGCACAACTTTTTTTTTAAATCTAAAGCCATGCAAGGATAAAATCAGAGACAAGGGGGATATTTGACAGTCACACCACCTTTCAATGCTTTCATGGGATTTTAAGGACCAACCATAACAAGTGAACAGTGCAACAATAAAAAATTTTACCACGTTCATGCAACGATTTACATGTGAGTTTTTGTGTATTCTCTTTACCAGGATATCAGGACCTAATGTTATCTTTCAATAACCTTTGCCTGAAACAGGGACTTCTAACCCAACACTCATGAAATCCGATCAGCATTTCAGTAACTTGGTTTTTACACCTCACAGACCTTGTCACCCGTTAATTAAGATTGTATTTTACTGAAAACTCTGAAATTACACTTTCTTCATTTCAGATGCTCTACTGCTACGCATGCTAGCACTTTATGTAAAGACATCAAGTCTTCACATAAAAAGAAAAACAAAAAATTAAGCCATATTGACAATCTCTTTGAAATATTTACAAGGGAATTCCTCCCAGTGGTTGAATAAATTTGCATCAAATTAAGGGTCACAGTTAGTTAAGACAATAGGGGAACAGATGTGCTTTCAAAGAATAACTCTGAAAATAAAAATTCTAATTCCCATACCTAAAGAAAGTTCTTGTAAACACACAATGCCACTACTAAATTTTTGATGCAACATGATTATGCCCAGGGATTTCTTCCCTGTAAATTGGATAAAAGATGAACCTAATACAAAGTGACAGAACAGTTCAAACAATGAAGTCCTCCCTAAACACCTGAATAAGGTGCAAAATGCATTGAGCACACATCTTGGTATTTGGCACCTTAATATTGGCCTGGTCGTTTATTTTTGACAAAAATCAAGTCATATCTTCATGACTTAGAGAATTTTTTTTTTACTTGTTCTCCATTTCTACACATTGACAACCAACTACAAGAGCAATGATGAAATCTGATCGAACAAAAACAGTTTGAGTTATAAGAAAGGCTTTGGCTCAATGAGGTTTTGGATTCCAATACCAAAAGGTATTTCTTTCCAGCAAAGAAAGAGGTTTTTAATTAAAGATTTAACATGTTGACTAAGTTTGTCAGTAACTCAGAGACAAGATAAGATTATAAACTATCAACAGCAAAAGAGCACACATTAAAAAAGATATTGCACTCTAGTCCAAAATAAGATGCAACAAGCTATTTTAGGATAACACCAAAATGCGAGAACATTTATGATGACACCATTCAATTCCATATGTTGAAGGTCGTTCAAGAGAAGACACCTGTAAGTGGCAGTATAATAATGGAGACATACTCACATAATCATTAAGGGCCTTTGAAAATCATGAGAATATCAACCCACGTCAATCAAACTTTGAACTGATTCTACATTTTATCTAGATGCATTACTTTTATCAACAATGGTGCCTTTCATCTAGATCTCCCACCCCTCCCCTACTCCCACTGCCTCCCCCCTCCCCTGCACAGAGACAGGATTTTATGCAGAGAGCCAGGACTGACTCCCCTTAGGACATCTTCACCAATGGCCTAGTGTTGTTTGCTCTGTGGTAACGACTGGTAATTGATTTCCTTGAAAACCAAATCCTGAATGAAAGTCCTCTTGATAAGGTGGTGATAAAATCGATGGATCCACATTATGGTGTTGCAGGTGACCTCCAAAGTTCTGTCCACTTTTCATGTACCCTATTTTGCCCTCATACCCAAGGGCAGGTAGAGTGTCCTCAAAGGAGGGAACTGAAACATTGTCCCAGTTTCCCCCTTGCATGTTCGTTGCATAAATTGGATTTTCATTACTCATTGGGGCAGTTCCTTGCCCATGAAAGTTTTGCATTGCATTATGCATTGGTTGCGGCGCTTTCCACCCATAACCTTGTGGTGGTAGATCTCTCTGTGGCATTTGTTGCTGTTGCAGATGATGCTGTTGTTGCCAAGAACCTGGAATGTTTTGTGGCATTCCACGCGGACTTGTCATCTGGTTAGGAGACTGTCCCGTCAAACAACTTGAGCTATACATGTCCATTTTCTCCATCTTCTTAATCGTGGCTGTGATTTGGGCAGACTTGCTTGGAACTTGTGGGGATGGCATGGAAGAATATTGATGCAAAGAGTATGGAGCCTGATGGGGTGGACAGTGTGGCTGCGGATGATTAGACACTTTCATCTGACCCACCCCCTGCCAGGAGATGTTCACACTTGCTGTGGACGGATTACGATTTCCAATAGGGGAAGGGTCAGGTGTTGGCAAACCTCCAGATGACATGTGAGATACAGGATGTCCAGGGGAGGGGTAGGGTGATGCAGGCATCTGGGGGTTGGGAGAAAAATGTTCAAGATTTCCTTTTGGTGGGCTTTGAGACATCGATAAATGACTTCCATCTGGACTTGTTAATCCTGCAGTGCTCTCACTGCAAGAACTTGACAGGCAGTCGGCAGCAAGAAGTATTGCTTCCTCGTATGTTGGTGGATTGACAGCCAGCAGAGACATTGATGAGGCCATTTCATCCAGGTTCTGAATAGGGTCAAGAGGTGGAAGGTCATCCAGGGTTAAATCTGTAAGACAGGAAAAAAAATCATAAATTAAAAACGGCATGCCATTATTATTTGTGTGTAAAAGAAGAGGCTTCTGAATACACCTGACTTGTACTACAACATACTGGTAGAAATATTGCCAATCAGGCAAAAAAGTGCAGTCTGAAGAAACTGGGCTAAATCCGGACATTTTGCTTGAGAAATTTTGCCGATTTGGTATTCTAAACTCCTTTTTTTGGTCAATCGTGGGATTAAAGTGCTGGGATTGTCCAAGTAATTTTTTAATGTTAAGTATTAACACCCAAATAAGAAAAGCAACAAAGTGAAGCTATTAATTTTATGGATTGACACAACATCTGGGGAAAAGTGGAGACGTTTTTGAACAACTTTTTCATAGACAATGGCACTTTTACAAAATACGTAAAACAACATTGACATTCAGGAGAATGTGGCCAGAATAAATTTCACAAGACATGAAATACAGAAAGTTGATCACTTGACAATAAGAAGCTTAAATAACCCAGTTCGGAGTTTCAACAAACGAATGGCCACGTTGGGATAAAACAAGCATATAATAATAGTCTTTTTTGTTAAGGTAAATAGCTACAATAATTTGGATAAGAAATCTTTGGTTTTTTAAAATATATGCTTGCGTTTATCCCAACCCACACACGTTTTGGAAACTCTGAGCTCGCTTATATGGTACTGGTGGTTCAGTGCAAATAAATGATGTTTTTTACTTAAATTACTTGCATGAAATAGTGGTCAACTTTCGTTTTCTGTTTGATGTCAATAAATATTGTTGTTACAGCTACCAGAAACACAAGATAGTCACTTCAATATGATTTCTCAGAGGTGTGCAATTTTTTATTGTGGCAGATGATGTGCTTTCTAATGTCATGACACCCTAGTGCATGCAAAAATAACGGTATGATATTTTAACAATAATTTTATTAGTGTTACTTCATGATGACACGTGATATTCATACAATAAAGAATGTAGTGAGTGCAAAAGATTAGTTTTTAATGATAAGACACACTCAATTATTACTGAAATGACCTTCAAAACAGGCCATCTGAAAATAAAATTTGACCTTTTTAAGGACTGCAGATAAGAATTTTTAGATGACAGCATGAACAGGGTCTTCCAAAGGAACATGCTAAATGGTGAAAATAATGACCTCACAATGTATAGCGTGATAAGGGAAAGATTGATGAGGGAACAAGTGGGAAAGGTGGCGTGAGCTTTGTTTTAAAAGCTAGCCATTGAATGCAAGACTGGGCTGTGAAAACTAACTATAGCCCTCTCAAGATGATAAACACGACTCTCATCTGCAAGTAACAGTCAAGCAAGACGAATGCATGTCTGGACACTTAAATACATGTAAGCACAGACAAATAACTATCAGTTCTTTGATTTAACAGTCTTTTGATTGTTTACTGTACAATACAAGTATTGTTAGTTAGCATTAAAAAGACATTAAGGGATGTTACTGTGTTGCATGTTGTAATTATCATTGAAACCAAGACTTTTAATTCTTGAACACGTGTTTGCACTTTATCCATTTATAGAGCGAGTTTCAATTGAGTGTCGTAAAACCAAAACCAAAGTAATTACTGCAGCCAAAAAAAAGGGATGGAGATAATACAGTGGACCAATAAAAATTCTAAGTAATCACACGTAGCTGACACAAAGCGCGGGAAGATGTGCACATGCGAGCCATGATTGGTTTTGGTTTAACTTTTGATTGGTTGAAAAAGTGGTGCAAGAACTGTGAACCAATCAGTGAGTGAAGTAACGCAAAACCAAAGCAATTTCCTAATTACTTTCGACACTCAATTTAAAACTGCTCTAAGGCCAGCAAAATCAGAACAAATCAAGTGTTCCTAACAGAACTCAAACCTAGATCCAAGAATTACTAATCTTTGGATCACAGCCGTTTGGCAACTTCAGGTTTCTAGAGCATTTCACGTAAATTGACTAATCAGAAAGAAAGTCATTTCAAGGCATAGCCACTAAGTTGCTATGGTTACAGTAGCGACCTTAAGCAAGGTGGACAATGACGGCAGCTACGAGAACTTTGTCTAAAAATATTATTTCCTGTTATTGTAATAATTTTGCCATTACTCCGAGATGCTCGGAATGGAAAGTGAGTGTCAATAATCCAGACATAAAATTGGTGAGAACAGTGTGGATATTTATGGCGTGTTCGATTGACCGTATTCCGGAATAGGAATACATGGAACAGGAGTTAGAAATCCTTCGTTTTTGCGTAGATTCACATTAATATTGTCAAACATCTGCTAAAATGCTATTTTAAACAAAGCTTTATTATCCTTGTTGCTGCAAATTGCCACACATAGTGTTTTAAATCATCACTCATCACTCCAATCAATCGAACGCACCCTTAGAGAGAAAATCGAAAATCTATCATCAGGTGTTCATGTCCTCCATATAACCTCCTCGTTGTGTGGATGAAAATTAAAGCCCTGTAAAGGGAGCTTCAATAAATGTACATGTATGTATGTATGTATGTATGATGAGAACAGCATAGTAATGTACACAAAATTAATGTAAAAGGCACGAGCAAGGCGTGCACAGCTTTTGTTTTTGTTCATTAGACCTATTGGGTTGTGGTGTTCTCGCAGCCGCCGATGTCCTTGTTTAAGCTCCCTAATGAAATTGAACTCTATTGGGAGGCATGAGCAAACTGGTTTTTTTTTTTGTGTGTGCGTTGTTCTGGAAGCAATGCTAACACAAACAGCACTGTAACTTTTACAGGAGTACAAAGGATTAAACGTTAAGGTGTATCACACCAAGCTGAGCAATGCAGTGATGAAAAAGAAAGCGGGTGGAAGCAAGAGGTAGAAGAAAAGCAAAGCAAAAAGAGCAACACAAGGTGACTCGCTTCTTACCTTGTGGATCAAGAAGCGTGAAGTCAAGCTCAGAAACATCCTTTTCAAGCTCTGCTTGTATATCTACATCCAAGTCCAGCAGGGGTGGGGACAAGGGTGCAGAAGTACAAGAGGTAGAGCTTAAGAGGGCATCAGGAAATGGGGACCTAGGGTGCTGTGGCGAAGGGGGCAGGCCTCCTTGCAGGGGGGAGGTTGAACCTAGTAATAACAGGAAAAAAAGGTAAGTCCAAATTTGATGACTTGGAAAAGATGCTTATTCGTCAATCCCCTAAGTTGCATATGGTCAAAGTGAATATTAAATCCAATTAACGCTTTCCATAAAATGCGCCATATGGTAATGTGCATTGCCTAGCTAAAAAAAACAAAACAAAACCTTTTGTACAGAATTTTTCCAATTGCATACTTTCACTTGATTGATGTCAACAAACGAAAAACTCCGGGGTAAAAACTTATCAAAATGTCATCCTTGATAAACAAAACGTTTTGCAATTCCAAATAGAAAAATTTCAATGCTAACAGTTGTTCTAAAATAAAAATGTGAAAACTTAAGAACTGGGAAAATAAACAAAACAATAAAGTACTACATGGCAATTAATTCAAGCTTCGCAGACTGCATTGAAAAAAAAAACCCTGATAGTATGAAAACAAAAGGGGAAAGATGAGTCAGCACCAGCAGCACAAGTGATCCCCATTTCGCTGTTACAAACAGCGAGATTGGCGACATGTATGGATGTGCAGCACATAGCAATGACATTTACACTGGCAGCATGCTGTGGATAAGAACACCCAAGGATGTTTAACGCATTGGATTTAACAAAATAACAAAATAACAGTCAGTCTATTTACAGTTGCTTTGAAGTACACAACATCACCTGCTGGGACAGGTCACCAGCTCTGATGAGTAGTTTACCCAATAACGTATTTATATGAAATTGTTTTGGGCTAGCATTAATACTCAATCCACCTTAAACTCTCTGAAATAACAAGTCTACAGAGGCAAATTCATTTCCTCATCTGGCCAGCTAACTTACAAGGAAATAAATTTCCGGTTGACAAAAAAAGTCTCCCCTTGAGACAAAGTACTGAAACAATACCACTAACGATTTTGGCCAAAAGTAAAACAGTAATCATTGATACTAAGCATTCTTGTGATATTTGTTTTTCCTTCTGCATTAGCAGGTACACATAATACATAAGGAAGGATGGTATAATGAGAGGGGCACCAGAGAACCTGGAGGAAAACCCTCAGACCACAGTAAAAAACAAGCCCAAACAAAGGTCACTCATGTCAACGTGAGTATGAATCCTCTCCCCATTGGGGGGAGGGGGGAGGGGGGGGAGGGGGGGGGAGGGGGGAGGGGGGAGGGCAGGGGAGCAGCCCTTCCACCATTATGTTAACCAAACTCCATATTCCCTATGGTCTTCATGCATTCATCTACATTATACATTGTACTGTCAGGATACTGAACCCATCACGTCACAGGTGTCACTAGCAAGTGTTACGGCTATAAAACAGTCTTGATCAGTAGATCATTGAGTCAATCAATTGCAGTGTGTCCGCTGAAAATAAGGAGCTTAAGCATGCACGTTCTTGAAACGTGGACGGTAACTGGATGTGAGCTGTTTTCCCTTTTAACTTGTTTTCACACAACCACAGTTACATTACTAAGAATCGTTTCTCCATTAGAGATGATTAGTATAAAAATCTGGGAGACACCACTGCCCTGGCATATGAAATGTGCTCTTCCGGTTGCCGTTCAGGTCTTGAAATCGTACATTCTTAAGCTCCCTAATAGCAATGGCTGTGCCTCAAGTTTTGATATGACTCCTAGCTTCAAACCATGGACATAGATATAACCTGTTCACTTCATAAGAGATTCCCCATTGATGAGTAAATCATCAGTAATCTTTAAGTGGCCGTGTTTGGACAGAAGAGGTTCATAGGGACAGGCACACTCCCCCTAATTAGATACCATGGAAAGCCTATGATCTTCAGCTTATAATTCGGCATACACAGAAGAATGAAACTTATAAATGGACACTCATAATTATGGAATCCTCACAGTATTTTAAGTTATTCAGAATGGCAGAATAGTTTTCCTCAGGCTTGAATTACTGAAATAAAAGTTCAAACTTTTTGGGTACAGTAGCTATTTGATGAAATGTTTCCATGAAAAATAAAAGAGTTAATCACTACATATTTTCACAGGTAAAAACGTTCTTACCATAACTGGTAAAACAAGTTGAGATAAAACTAAACAAGATAATCTGTTCATGTTTTTGTAAACAGTTGCACCACCCCTTCTAAGTCAAAAGTGGTAAAATTGATTGATTCATTATTAATTTATTGGTTTTTTTCTTGATTTAATTTGTAAATCACTGAAGTGGGAAGAAATTTGCAGTACTTGTTATTAAGGAATAAAATTTAAACACAGCTTAGGATCTTTACTTGCCATTACACAGTTGTCTGGTCTACCAGATGGCCTAATGTTGCATGGTAGAATGGGCTGTCAGTGACCTTCTATCAATTCAGACTTAAATCAATGTTTTTAAAGTGCAAACTCCGCTGCTGTGACGCTAACCAGTATCCCTTTAAAGGGGCTATGTCACACTAAATGATGGAATTTGAAGACGCTCAAAATGCCCAAAACGTAGAATGGAGTGATGCAAAAACCAATTAAGACTGTTGAACAACATAAAAGAAATACAGCAAAAGGAAGAAGAATGGATGGACACAAATGAACAACATTGAAACAGATTGCATTTGGGTAATCTTGAAAAAGGTTGGCCCAACGTTTTTCAAGTTTAGGACAAATCTCCTGGATGAAGCTCCTTTCTGCTCAGAATCATCTTGTTTGTGATGTAATGATAATTTTATCAGCAAAGCAGTAAAGGAATTCCGCATTAACATTTTCAAGTTTCAAACTTGTGATTAATTAACTGAAGACTCCCCCTAAATAATGTGGCATAGCCCCTTTCAATAGAAAAAACAAAGAAGTTTGTCTTGAAACAAGATCACTGACAACCTTGCGGGCATCTCAGAATTAGCTCTTGAAAATTAGTAAATATTTCCCCAAAAATACAGAAGGATTAAAGCAAGAACACTATACACCTTATTCCAAAATGGCTGCTGATTTATGCAGATACAAATTGGCCCTTGTTGCCTCATTCAAGATAAAAATAATATTCTTTTGAATTTTAAGCTCAAGAATGAGGCATCAAGGGCTAATTTGAATAAAAACAAAAGAATATTTAAATGGCGGCCATTTCGGAATAAGGTGTATAAAATAGAAATAAAAAACTCCAGAAAACACTTCAACCAAGAACGTTCATAACTTTTTACAATAACTCTCAGGTAAGACTTACCACTGCCAGGTGAGTTTGCAATTCCATCAGGAATGTGCTGCGGTTTCTTCTTGTTTACTCTACCATTACTTGGGTGGAATTTAAAGCCACTTCTTCCAGTGGCAGAGAAACTTTCCCAGGGAATAGCTTGAGGACTCCCTCCATTGCTGTAAGTACTAACACTGCCTGGGCTTCGTGGGCTTCGTGGACTTGGAGATCCACATTCACTTGTTGTGAACGGAAGGGCTGGGAACTGGCCCCTCTGCCTCAAGATTTCTTCACCTTCTTCATCACTGCGAATAGACAATGCAAGGGTGAATGATACATTTTTTCCTTGACTACAATCATGTAACCCAAGTTTTACAAATTGAGTAGAAAGGTTAGAAAAGATACCTCAGTGGCCTGTTAGTTGTGATGATAAAGTCTGCCTCGTTTCCCTTGAACACAACCTGTGCAGTTCCTGTCAACCATTGCCACTTCAGGTTTTTGTTGAGCATGCGGAACGTTCCTTGGCATTTCCCAGTGCTCATCACTATGTGTAACAAAAAAATCTAGATTAATATAATCCAGACTTTGCGAAAACAAACTTTTCTTTCGCCTGCCAACAGGCTTTTAAAATTTGTTTTATCATCCTTTTTACACAAAAAACAAACTTGAAAAATGCACTGAGAAAAAAATATTAATAATAACTTCCTACACAATGTAAGCAAAAAAAACTACACTAAAACCAACAAACCTGGAGTAATCTCAAAATAAGTACCGTATCTACCCGTGTACAAGTCAATTCTGTGTATAAGTCGACCCCCCATTTTTGATGGCAAAAAAAGCAATTTCTTAGTTTCTTTGTTAAATGTTCATGGGACACTAATCTTGTATTCTTCGATTTCTGGAAATGTGGATACACACAAAAATTAGGGCCTCAAGTGCTTAATAGTTTTTCAGTTCAGCAGTTGTTGTATATGCGGGCATTTTTCCCTTGAGTTTCGAAAAAGTTTTCAGAAAATCAAACATGTAAACCTCAAACTAACCTGTTTCGTTGTTCAAGGATAAAGGGCTTTAGAGGATAAGCACAACATCACAAAAGCAGGAGTCAATCTTTGAAAATAACTTGCAAACGATGCGAAAATGTGCAAGGTTTAATTGGCCCTTGACTTATAATTTCTCACATGACAAACAAAACAAAACTCATAAACCAAACTATAGAAGTTTGCAAAAGCATTTAGATCAGCCAGGTTTGTATAAAGAATAAAAAACAATCATTACCAACCAGCATTTTCACACAACACCAGTGACAATGCTTGCACGCAAACAGGAGGTATTGCGCCAGGTTACTAAGCCATTGAACGATCATGTTTTATTTGAAGAAACAGAAATGCCGTTTAGAGCTTTCCACCTTTGGAAAACGAAAATTTCCAGTAACTATTTCATATATTTTTGTGCTTGTGAGTATCTTCAACATTTAGAGTTGGACAAATCCTTTTTTATTTCAACTGGAATTGCTTACATTCATTTTGAAGTTTTTTTGTCTTCTTTTGTCCACTGCGTTCGTTATGCCCAAGACTAATTTTGAATAAATTACTTAGCTGGAACTTGGCTCAAAATCTTTGACCCGTGTATAAGTCGAGGGCGATTTTTAGAGCTTCTTTTGAGGCCATAAAAGGTCGACTTGTACACGTGTAAATACGGTAATAAGTTGCTGTGATAGCTAATATTACATTAACAACAAGAGGGCTCCCATTTTTTGTTGTGAAATTGTAGTTTACCAATTTTTTCCCCTGGATTAAATGTTCGAGTTGGTATGTTTCCTTACACTTTGATAGTAGGGAGTTTTAGCAAAGACGACGGCTACAGCAACGAAAATGTTAGTCCAAAATGTAACTTAGCGCTTTCGCAAGTATTTCGCGATTAACCCGTCTTGTTCACATTGTACAACACAGGCGAACTATCCTGTAACTAGATGGGTACAAACGGTTTTAAAGTCAAAACTGAAAATGACTTTTTCATTGTTATATGCTCACGTTGTCGTCAAAACCTAAAATTTGGTGATTTTACGTTGTTGTTTTGTGGAGTACGGCAGAGAAATGCACTGAAATTCGTGTTGCACGTGCAGCACGAGCATTTTTCCTTTTTCAACTAATAATATTCTTGCTTTGTGGCGTTGCCGTAGCCGTACCTGTCGTCTTTGCTTAAACTCCCTGTTAAGAGACCAATGGAGAGAGGAGTTTTGCCTAACTACATGTAGGAGCGAAAACAAATATTTACTCTTTCTTAATTACATTATTCTCAAGAGTACAAATAAACTTTCCATTGACATCAAAAACATATCACGACAACCAAAGCATATCAGCCACCAAGCTGGGCATTAATTGGCCATTGCATGTCAGAGAATTATCTGGTTACTACATGAAATTCTGTCATTAGATTTTTTTAGTAGCCATTATAATCATAACAGTGCTTTGCTCTTTCAGACAATTCTCCTGTTACTTATCCTGCTACTTCAATTCTCAATGAAAACCCTGACCAAACCGAATTGTCTGGAAACTAGTTCCTTGTTTTGTACAAAAACGAGTCAGCCTACATTGCAAGGCATGTTTGAGCTGGTAGATATCGGGGTGGCAATAGAAAGGATTATAAGACAAGACCATTTATTTTTTTAAACAAACTCATAACATACAATCACTGTGTAGTGTCTGAAGAACAGGGATGTCATCAAAATGAATCATGCAGTAACTAGACTGCAGAGCTATATCTCTCTTGTGATATCCAAGTAAAGATCGCCCTCTGTAAACAGAAAAAAGATGTGCAGTTTAACCCTGTGATGTCCAAACCGGCCAGACTTAGTATTTTACTCTGGCTAAGGCCAAACTATTTTACTCGTCTATGGAGAAACCCTGGGAGTCAATGGGTTAAGAAAAGTCCCACTTCTTGCAACAAATGTTCCACAAAAGGGCAAAAACAATGATAAATAACACAGTATTGTTTCCATGCAAGTTAAGCACTTTAATTATTGATCCATGTTGTGATTAGGAATTTGAAAAGGATTGTGACAAGAATGAATACTAAGTTTAAATATGGTGTCCACCACAACAATGTAAGAAAGCTAGCCATTTAGAGTCAGTGCTTAACCCTAATCACGAGAGATCAGTGCCTAACCCAGCAGTTATTCTCTGCCTAAACAGAGTGATGTTTATCTGCCAAAACGGGTTGACATTTGAGGTTGTCTGATATTGCCAGGTAACGTCACCAAACATTACACCTGTACGTGTGTCACCCTCCTATGAGTGAGTAATAATTACAGATCTTACTCTGACCTAAAAAAAAAAAAGGTAAAAAGGTTTGTGATGAAAACAAACTTACTTTTGATCAATGTCCATAAAACTTAGGTCCATTCTGTTTTTGGTACAGAACAAAGATGTTTTTAATCTTATCTCCAGCATGGAAGACGAGACAGTTTCCAATGGGGTACAAATCATGAAGAGACCATATTCCCTCCTCTCGCTGTCAGGGAGGGTCATTTCACGTAATCGTCCACTGCACCTGAATGGCTAGGGAACAAAATATTTAAAACTGAAAATTATATTCAGCAATTATATTAAGTTCATCAGCTGTTATGTCATCATCACCATCATCATCATATCTTTATTTATCCTTGGTTTTAATAATAATAATAATAATAATAATAATAATAGTATTTATTATACACAAAAAAATTACTTAAAAAAAACATCACTGAACAGCAAACATGTTCAGTTTACAAATTTCTAAAATTATCTACTTGTTTAAAAAGTATGTAGTTCCATTAATAAAAATGCTTTTTAAATGTTCAGTCCTTACTCTCGGTATAATGAAAGAGTGACCACTATTTCTTAAAACTCTATCCCTAGTTAGCAGTAAGAGGTGATGAAGTGGACTGTCGGGAGACTTAATTTTCTCCCAAAGCTGGTGATCCTTTTCAAGTAAAATATTCAGAACTTTATAACATTCTTTAGTATAACCTAATTTAAAAGCTCTATTAAAAAAAATTATCAATACAGCTCAATGTTTTGAATCAGAAATGATTGTAATTAAGCTGCGACAAGGAGTTGCTCAACAAACTTCGGGAATACAGTTATTGTTCTTAGCTGATATAATATTTGAGTTACTGATAAGGTTTAGTTCAAAGTTTCAGCTTTTCAACAACTATCCCGTAAACATATCTATCTGGACAGGACGCAAAATTTGAAGCGCTTTTGATTCTAAATATATCTCCTGTCGGACTGTGGTTTTCATCCAACCTAGGCGATTTCGCAGTAAACACTATCAGCAAAGACGAAGTATTACCGCATACAAATGCACTAATAGTTTCGAATGGCACTGTACTTTAAGTCCCTTTTTGCTACTGCAACAACAGCATAGCAAAAGATGGAAAAAGGTGGTGTAGGAGTCCCCCCCCCCTCCCCCCTGGAAGGCCTCCACAGCAGCTCTACATGTGGGATTGTTGTTCAATTAACTGCTCTAGTCTGCTTTCATTCAAAAAACTGCAAAAACAGCTTTATTTCATTAAGTTTCTTACCTTGAAAAAGCCAGCACTTGTGTTAAGTATACATTTCATTCTACAAACAAAGGACCTCTCTGTCTCCACATCATCATCATCCTTTCCAAGCTCTTCTGTTAATTGGAAGAAAATATCACTCTCTTTATATCATACATTAACACTACTTTTACACAGCTATATTTTTTACTCATCAGGTCCAAACAGTAATAATAATAAATTACTCTGTCCAGGGTTTGATTAAGTCTCAATATCAAAATCTGTAGGTCAGGTGTGCAGCTTGTTGAGTGATTGAAGGGGTTATTTTCCAACAAAACTGAAGTGCTGGGTGCGTAGGAAGACACAACAATTATTTTGGTTTTATCAGAAGAGTTACAGTGCAACTGGGAAAACGGTGAACACCTGAAGTATGTCAGGAATGTTATTTCTGTCCAATCATGCAACCAAAATCCACTCCCTAAACCGCTGAGTGCTTACTAATATTTGCGCAGCAAAAATTTTGTGTTGGCTTTAGATTTTCCAGGTAATTGATTTAATTTGAACTAATTCTGTTCATTTAAGCTCAAAGACTATTCATAAAGAAACAGAACAGTGCATGTATTTGTTCTTTTACCAATCACTGCTTCTCCAAAGCAATTGTTGCTTTTCAACATGTGGCACTACCATGAATACCTGGTTATAACGCTTATTCAGTTTGCCGTTTTGGTGTGTTAAGTGCTCAAACATGATTGGCTTAAAAACAATAAGCATTCCTGGCATATTTTAGGTATTCATGGTTTCCCCGTTGCACTGTAATAAAGGTAAATAACCACTTTTGAGATGATATATCAAGTGTTAGCCTTTCAATCAATTCGCTCTCTGACCAGGGGCTAATGCTTAAAATGTCAGAAGGTTAACAACTGCGTTGCTAAGTGGAGGTTGTGACACCCGGCAGCTTCCACTATCAACAGCCAGCTCCAAGATGGAGACTGTACCCATGTCTGGCAAAACCTGATAACCCGGCCATGAGGCCACGTGCAGAAGAGAAGATGGGCACCGGTCACACTGATAAACAGTGGTAGAAGGGGGGAGAAACCACCAAACGCTCCTAACAAAATGCTCTGGCTTCCCACCACATGAGTAAATAAGCTCTACAACCCATGAGCAATCTGCCACATAAGCAAATAAGAGAAAACCACTGACAACAACTGACGGCAGCTGCTCCGAGTTGCTACCTCTGTTAAATTGCACGTAAACTCATTTCACTTATCCTTATCACCTTTTTAGGATGGTTGACTGACCATGGACCTATTGTTATTCTTGAATGGAAATAAAAAAAGGACTTTTTCAAAACAAATAGTACTCTTCAGCCTCAATGAAAGCAAGGGATCTTTGAACCTGTTTGGGTGATGCAAAACTGACTAACAACACAGTACAGCCCTTTTAACAATGTTCATGGACAGCATGTTTCCTGTTTTTTTACCTCCACTACAAGTACTTCCAGATTCAGAAACTGTTCCATCATTCTCATCATCAAGAATTCTAATTTTCTGTGTGAATAAAATAAGAGAACAAAACATTTCGTGCAATTCCTGTCGATATCAATGAAAATTGGTGTGACTTGTCCCATTTGTTTGAAGCAGCCCCCAATAACAAATAAAAATTCCTCTAGCATCAAAATGTACAAGAAGTATCACTCTCGGGATTGAAAGAGTTCAAAGGGACAGCTTTTTTAAAGGACCTAAGCAGATGTTGTTAAAAGTAAACTTTACTGACGAAAATTCTGTTTAGAATAATATTATTTTCGGTATGAAAAAACACCTACTTAAAAAAAGACTAACTGGATCAAGAAAGTTTCATCGTAAGAAGTTTACTGTCCAGTTTAAGGAACTTGGTGGACTGGATTAATGAAAAGTCTCTTACAGTCTGTTGACATGATATTATAGAAAATAAGAACGATTTTCTTAGGGAAAGCAATGTCACGCAAAGCAAATTCTTTGTCAAATACACTCAATATCAAGTTTGGACTAAAATATGCAGTTAATTCCTTAAAGTACAAAACTAAAAGAATTCAAAAAGTTACGTAATCGAAACACAAGTAGAGTGCCACATTATCAACTGAGGAAGTTTGCTATTCAAGGGGAATAACAAAACCTAATCATTGAGATGGAAGGAAATGATCAGAGATTAAATATATCTCATTATAATTATACTAAGTGGGTTAATAATTTCCTGTTGTCCTTAAGAATGTCAAAAACAAGCTGGGTTGTGTGAAAAGCATATTTTCCTTCATAATTTCAGAGATGTGATATATCCTAATAAGGTTTAATTCAACTTTCTTGTTTTGCATCTCATTGTTTTATTCAGACAACAACAATTAACTCAAGTGTACACGCAAAGTTCCAATACAAGATATCATTCCTCTAATTTCCACTGGCAAAATAATTCAAACGCCACAATGCTTTGTTTTTATGAATTTCAGGAATTAAAAAAAAAAATGAAGATTTTGTTAAGCAGTTTATAAAATAATGCATTCTAATTTTCCGTGATGCTTGTGACAAAAAGTCGAAATGAAACTTTTGCATAAAATCTAGACAACATGTATATAAACCATGTTTTCTTTCCTCAAGCAAATATTGGCAACAGATGCATCAAGAGGATATTATTTTCCATTTTAGTATCCAGATATAGATTACTCATGCAGTACAACTGTTATTAATAAAATTAATGTTTCCAAAAAAGTTAGTAAGGTGTCTGGGAGAACTTACAAGAACCACATCAAGGAGGTTGCTTAAAAACTTGGTTTTCGTTTAATTTATTTTCTGAAGAGCAATAATAATAATAACTAATAATAATAATTATTAACTGATACTGCTTTATCTGAGGTCTGATTAGAAAAATAGCTTTAACATGATCTACCCACAAAAAATTAATGAACTACGAGAATGTTTTGCCAGGCAGTGTGTGTGAGGGTAGTTCTGAGGTTGGGCTGTGGCTGACAACACTGCATTTTGACAATGTAAAAGAAGTTGTCTTCAGAGTCCAGTCAGCAACAAATATGCCTGATTATTGGATGCTAACGCTGCAAAAGAAATTGACGCTTTCACTCATGAGGTTATATTTGTCTTAGCAGAATCAAATAGAGTCATATCATTTGATGAATAGAGCCAAGCTACTGTACTGGCATAAATCACCATCATTGTGCCATTCCAATATCCAAAAGGTACTCCAAAATATCACTGATTTAACCCTTTTAATATCATTTCAGTAGTTCCTAATACCACTGTGTTATCATCACTGGGAATAAAATGGTTGATTACTTTCCTTTGGAGAGCTAAAGCTGTAGTGCTACTACTCAGGCCTATTTGTTGCTGACTGGGCTCTGAAGACAACTTTCTTTTAGGTTGTCAAAATGGAATGTCATTAACAATAATCCTCCTAAGGAACACCTTCAAACAGAAAACCCTACTTCACGTTAAAATTACAAAAGTTAAACCAGCTCCACGTTTTTAATTGATTAGCTGTGATGAAATTTTTTTTAAATCTTTTCTACCATGAATTTAGGCTTAAAGAAAAGGATCAAGGATCAAACAAACACATCACCTACAGCTTGAGTAGCTTAGCCCACAGTGCAAACACCTTTGGGTTTATCCTAAATCACAGTCAATGGGTCCCCCAAGTCTCTGTGCAACTGCATGTCATGATAAGTCACTTCACCAGGGTTAGTGACCCCTACCTTCAGAAGGGAGCTGCCACTGGCTTTCAAAACTACATAAACATTTGACCAAATCCATGCAATTATTTTTGGTATGAAAAAGTGGTAGAGGTTTTTCATTGTGCTTTTGTGAAGATCACACACCCAAGTCATCTTATCACAAACAATAATTTATCTTGATATTTTGTTAAATGATCAGATTAAGGAAGCCCAGGATAAGACCTGTCTATGTTTTGTCTGACTGTAACAGGATTACTACTACGTTGCACTGATTTTAAGAGCTCTGAAACATAATTACACTGTATGTGCTGTGAAATTTGAACAAGAAGAAATTGCCTCATTACAGTTTTGCATTCAGTACTTAGAGATAGTGCATGCCGCAGCATAACGATGCAACTCCAAATGAAACATTTGAAAAGAGCTATGACATTCAGATTAAAGCAATCTAACGGCCACCTAAATGGTATCAGGTGAAGACATGCAACTGAAGAATTAATTCAGGCTATTTTTCTGTACTCTGATTTGACATAATTCCCACAACAAAAAATATCTGGGATCTTGCACTATCTGCGTCAATATTTTTTCACACCTTCTCCCACCCAAGATCAGATTTCTAAAGTTAGTTTTATTACCACGAAAACATCCACACATCCACTGCGTCTCAAAAATATTGACTTTTCATACCTGTTCTTCTTCCTCTGGGAAAGGTTGTAGATTTTTCCTGATGAGATCATGGTCATCAACATGAATGAATCTCAAAAAATCTTGATGAATGACACTGGCCTAAACATAAGCGGTAAAGGATGAGTCACGCAAAACCTATGAGAGCACCCACGGTCAGAACTTATCTCAGAATATTGCAACACGCTTCTCCACCTCCCAAACCAGAAAGAGAAGTCCATTGCTTTTTGCACCTCAGGTCTTTTTGGTGATAGTACTGATTTTGTTTAACGTGTTGCTCTATGTAACTTCCTCAAACTGCACGTCTCTTTGGAGAAAAATCTATTTCCTTGAACTTAAGCCTGGTTTTCAAGTGCAAGCATAACCCCAAATACAAGATGGTCATGTCAAGTTAAAACAAACTATAACCCAAGCACAAGCATTTATGCTAGTGAAAACCAGGCTTCAGAGTTAAAAGTTGTTTTGTCACTGATAACGATGATGATAATTGTCATGCTAATTGCCGTTGCAAGTACAGCAACGATGCAGCTCAACAAAGTCGAACCAAAAGCATACTATGGTGCCTCTGGCTGCCGCTACATGGTCCATGTGTGACCTTGGAGCACAGCTTACAGCCAGCTGGAATCAGCTGTATGCTGGTTTTGGCTGAGGGGGGAGGGGGGGGGTGACCAGAGGAACCAGAGAAAAACCCTTGGAGCAGAGTAGAGAATCAACACCAACTCAAAACCCACTTATGGCGCCGGGTCCAGGAACCGAACCTGCATCACACTGGTGGGAGGCGAGTGCTCTCACCACTGTGCCACCCCTGCTCCCCTGTCACCCTTCCCCTGTCACTTCTTTGAAGTATCCAGATTCTCCAAAAAAACACTGCACACTAGCGACAAGTGGATAAGTGAATCTAATCCACAGGTAAGTGTGATGAGTTCACAATCACCTCTGAACTGAAAAAGGTGTCAAAAAAAAAAAACAATTTCAAGGTTTAGTCTACCCCACTCTGACCGAAAAATATCAGTCTCTTCATTTCCAGCTCTTGCTAAACACCCTTGATTCATGGCTGTAAATATATAATCAATGTAACTCTTTCCTCATATTCTAGATAGAGAAGATGTTGAAGATTATGTCTACCTGTGCAAGTCCAAGGTAGTCTTGAACTGTCTCTGATGCATAAAATACTTCAAAATCTCTCGTCAAAACAATGACAAAACCGTCTAATGCCTGAAACACATATCAAATAGATCAGAACATTTCCAACAACAAGAAAAGGAGTGTTCACAAGATCAGAACTTATCCCAGCCTCACCAGCATGATGGACTAAGGTTCCTACTTTTTCAACTACAATCTTGGACAAAATAAAATAAAACATTAGTAACCCCTCCCCCCAAAATCAATGATGAATCTGCACGCAAGCTGAAGCCCACCATTTTTTCATCATTAAAATTGGGGGGTGGGGTGGTATTTTATTTTTCACTTGAAATGTCCAAGATTGTAGCCTGGATCCTAGTTCATCAGAATTCCCTCCCCTACTCTCTGCAGTATTTCATGAGTGCATGTTTGTAAAACTGGTAAAATAAGACAGGGTGAAGCTCAGTAACTTCCCCTATGAACAAAGCATAAATTGCAGAGAAGGGCATGACTTTGAAGTTAAAACTATCTTTCGAAAAAATACATATATATATATAAATATATAGGGGCTACTTGGATTTCAGGTCAACCCATCTTTCCCTCCATATCCAGTGAAAAAAACCAAAGTCCTTTAATTTGGTTCACTGCGCAGAGGGACTGCATGCTTGCCGATACACTGCTGTAGCTCAGCCTCTTTCCATGAAGGTAACACTTGAGTAAAAAATGCCAAATCGAGCACCAATTCCAGTAAACAAGACTCACATCTAAAAGAAGTTTTGAAAACACTCCATTGCCCTCAAATTCTCCATGCCCATCAGTAAGCTTTCCAACTTGGTTCTCTTCAGTCCACTGTTGACCTGAAAGCAATATCAAGACATACCACAGCCGTTGATGATGTTCTCTATTAAATCACTCAGCAATGGATCAGCTAAGGAAACACCATATTTTGTTCTGGTTACATGGCAAAGCTAATAACAAATTTTAATCCATCACTACACAGTTTTCATTGTCTACACTTATCATTCTACCAATGATGGTATGTTTTAACATACATGTAACTGATACATGTCTTAATATGTTCTTCATAATTCTGCGGAATCTCACCTTCAAGCGCTAAGCGCCAAACTGTGTTTTGGTTTCCATCAATCAAATTTCTGAACATAGCCAGAAAGATCGACACCGCCTCCGGAAACTGAATTGGAGTTTTTGTTTAGTTCACAGCTTGAACACCATATTATGATATGTTTTTAGAAATTCTTCAGTAAAAAGATTCTTACAGATTCCATCGCTTTCCAAAGGCGTCAAGTTTGAATATACGAATGTACCATGGGAACCAAAGATGCTGATTGGTGGGTTAGTCATGCCTAAATTGACTTCATCATCTGTCGTTGGCGTCGGAAGTTTGATTGATGGAAGCCAAAACGCAGTTTGGCCGTTTGAGAATGAATTCCGCAGAATTACGAGAAACACAGTGACATTAATGCAAGTGGCTGCATTCTATGTTTCAAATTCTTGCAGTCATTTAGTTGCAATACCAAGAGTGAGAAGAAAGGATCTATCCTTCATTTGACATCAAAAAGGTTCTATGCATTACTGTTTTGAAAGAATTCTTGATTACCAGGAATTTCACAGATAACTTCCTCTGCCCGAATCACTACATGTAACTTGGTTATGGGACAAATGACTGTCAGTCCAATCGTCTTTACATGACTTGCATGATCCGCAAAAAAAAAAGTGACATCTTGTAGATAAAATGACACAAAGAAACGTGTTTGGAATGACAAGAGACATTACGGTCGTTTTCACCTAAGCGTGGACACGTCACGGGGAAAACATGCTCTAACTGGTTGCAAATATGACAAGTTTTCTCTTCAATCCTTCAAAGTTTGAGGGATGTTTATGCAAGTTTTCCTAGAACAGCAGCAAGACTGGATATCGAAGACTTTTCCTAAGAAATTGACCCTAATCTGATAAAGTACACGTATACTTCAAATTCCTTCAGTTAAACTATCGTACGCAAAAGTTTGCTGATGTTAACAGCTGCCAAACTTACACTTCAAAGAAAACGTTTTCCCGTCGTGTGTCCACGCTTAGATGAAAACGATGGTATTTTGGCACTGCAAAATTTTCAGGTGAGAGGTACCTTGAAGTAGGATGGCTCAAAGTTCAAAGCTACAAAACCTTTCATACCTTTGAAGAAATTTTTTGCCCTTAGGTAGCTGGCAGACAGTCTAAGGATTGAGAGTTTGTCTAATTTCTGTATGACATCATGAGGAAAAGGTAGTAACTTGGCAAGATTATCTAATTCTATGTTGAAGCGGTCACGGTGACGTTTGGAAGGATTCAATGACCCTTTGAGACTGAAAACATGAAAAAAAGTCATTAATTAGTGGTTACTGTAGAAAATCTACAACTATTATTTTGAGGGGGAGATGGCTGCTTTTGCTAATACCAGCTTCACTCCCATGGCCGACTCCCTCTATAACAAAAACAATAACAATAATAACAACAATAATAACAACAACAACAACAACAACAACAAGAATAACGAAGAAGCTATTGGGAGGATGCAGTAGGTAGGTGCTGAGACAAATACAGAAATCTGTTTTTGTGCAGTAGTTTGAACATTGCAAGATCCTTCAAGGTCGTATGCTAGAGAGTCGTAAATAACAACATTCAGATTAAGAAAATAGGACTATACAAGATCCGACCTATAGAATCTAAATGACACTTTATTTTACTAGTTTTATTCAGTTGTATGGTATCTACAGAGACTACTTGTTTCGGCTGTACCACCTGGCTCACGGTTCAAATTCAGAGCTGGCATCCAGATGTAGTATACTGCCCATAATAATAGCCTTTCTTTCATCACAGTAAAAATACACTCAGAAAAGGTGCTTTTCAAGTAGCCATGAGTAAAATACAAAAGAAAGGTACTAAAATTAATTACCTACCTCTAGCTAACTACAAAAAGAAGAATATATAACATAAAATTGTTCTGACGTAAGGCAGCTTTAAAGTGCAAGGAAGAGGCAGTCTCAGTGTCTGATGACAGCTGATTCCATAGAACACTCCTCTATACTACAACTCTCTTGCAATTATTAGCATCAAGGTTAAGTGATAACATAGTTATTATTGCTTGCACTCCTGAGGCCATAACTAGTTGTGAGTGAACACTTGGCAAATATAACACTCAAGCATTCAGGGAATGAACCCTGATACACTCCAAACATGATGGAGACGATTTGCTCCAGGCGTCTAGTTTGAAGGTTGTCCTAATGAAGTTGCTGGACATCAGGTTGTCCGTCAAAAGAGGAAGTAGCTATCACCCTGACAGCCCTGACAGGGCTCGAGACTAACTTTTTAGCTCACTAGCCTAGTGGCTAGTATCAGGTCTGATTTCACTAGCCAAATCTAAATGTGTACTAGCCAGTCTTGCCATACGCAGTTTCATTCATTTGTAAAAACTATCACGAAAAAAATTCCACATTTGCAACACAACTCACGCTTTTAGTAAACATTCTCATGTTCTCATGTCCATCCTCGCAACAGTGTCACAAATATGCTGGAGTGTACAGCTTCCCGTATTTTTCTCACGAAACAAAGTTTTTGTGGCCATGCAATTCTCACCAAACCGTTGCCAAAACTTTGCAACTCACAAAATGCACTGGAGTATGGAAAACATGGAATAAAGTAAAAAAAGCGCAATTTACCATTCCTAGTAAACGTGATAAGTCGTTCCATATTATCTCTTTCTTTTTTTTACTTGAAAAAAATTATATTTGGATTCAATTTCTAAACAAGTATGTGACCTCCTTTCATATACATGTAACAACACTGCAAACATTTTGCACTGGCTCGAACAAACACTGTCACTTTTTGCGTTTGTGTTTGTGATCCTGTTTTCCATAGGCATGATTGCTTTACGCAACTTGATCTCGTGTCATCGTAAGAAAAGGGCGCAAATATAAAAGCAGAATTAAATTTTGCGTCATGTTTAACTTCTTCTTATGTTGGAACTCTTGCAAAGAAGAAGAAGGCAAAGTGGAAGTGCCAAGAAGCATCACCAATTCTGGGTCCGATACATTTTCAAGGAACAGCCACAGCTGCAGCATAGCCAGTATCAAATTCTACTGTAGGAACTGGCTCTTTGTGATCAAGAACTTTACAACAGGTATATTTGGCGGGGTACTCCCTTACGATATTCATTAAATTCACACTGTTTTGAGGAGTATCCTCACTGCCACAATCATACTTGGACGCCATCTTCATTACTTATACTTGCCTCTAATTCGTGAAAAACGTATCACACGCACAAAAATATCATTGATTGATCGCAAACAATCAGAAACAGTTAACGATTGTGTTTCCATAATATTATCGTTGTTTCCTCGGTTTTGCATTGCTACTCGTCGCCAACAAAACGCAACAATAGAACATTTTCCATCTCGTGTCTTGTTTGCGATCAGAGGCGATTATTGGCCATTGGTTGTGGATGAACGTAAAAGGTATTTCCATTTACGCAAACTGTTTGTGATCAAGCTCCTTGAAAGTGCTTGCAATAATTGTTTGCGACAGAGTTATGTGCATATGGAATCAGCAGCCGAGAAGTTCCGCATGATTTCAAATGTGATTAGTCCTTCGTAACGTGGCGTGGGGAAACTGTAATCCACATTGGTTTCCTCTTCAGCTTTTTTTATTAACTTATCATTTTCTAAGGCAGTAAATGCCATAGAATCTGCTCACAGTTTCTGTTGTTAGTTTCTATTCTCTTCTTTTGCCTTATCAATAAGAAATAATTTTCATTTTTGTTTTCGTCCAGAACTCCACTGCTTCACAATATTTACTAGCCCCAATGGCTAGTGGAAGCTCCAAATCTACTAGCCAAAACTGAAATTTCACTAGCCTGTGGCTAGCTGGCTACCATTAGTGTCAAGCCCTGCCTGTTTTTCAGTCTTTGCAACTTGTCCAATAATGTTCTACCAATCGTGTCCCAAAAAGAGTCAAAGGCAAAGACGGGTACTGTACTCAGAGTAGACGGGTCCCAGCTTCTAGTAAAACCCCTGTACCAGAGGACACAGTTTTGCACACTTTGTCAATGTGTTTCGACCAGGAGAGTCTACTGTCAATTTCTAAGCCAGGATGTTTAGTGCAGAATCAACCAACCAATAATGGAACCTTGAGGAACACCAATAGTCAACAGCCCTTTGTTACATACGGCATCACCCACCACACAAACCATCTTTGCTATTCTCAGTTTATTTAGTTAGAGTTGAAAGTTCATTAATTTTCCTAATGACATGAGAAGGTGACATGGAAAAAGGTTTGTGAACGAACAGAAATAATGCACTAAATAGCTTTTCTAACTTTCCCCAACCAAAATCCTGTTAGCTGTCATTTACGCACAAAATTATTATGTCTATTGTTTATTCATCTCAAATCATTCAAAGCTTTCTTTTCACTCAATAAATGTTCTCTAGTGTTTAATTAAGGTCGGCTACCAATCATTTATTATTGTCTTGAGAAAATAGCTAGATATAGTTAATGAACAATTCTTTTTAAGTCACCAAATTACTTCCAAAATACACAGCTATGAAAGACACAACCTGTTAAAGGAAAAATGCTCTGTAAGTCTTGCTTATGTCCAGAGTCTTAAAAGGAAGAATGAATGGGGTACTAGATTTCAATGAACATGCTCTTTGTATGCAGATACTGGTGGTATACATGTAAATCTTGCCCTGGCCTCTGTCCAGATTTGTCTTTGGTGGTCATGAATTCCAGATCTACCAGCTGGACAGGAGCTTTTATAACCATGTTTACTTTCATTTTAAATAGTTGCCCACGCTGACTGTTGTAAAGCACATTTGAGTATTCCACTTAGAAACTATTTTTACAGTATCAAAGAAATGAACTTAAACTAAAGAGGGCATTTCAGCGGGATCAAGGCACACACCTCATGACAATGCACAAGCCAAATTTAAAAAAAACTGATTGCAGTGGAATTCAAGTTTACACAATCTGTAAAAACAGTTGTTACAAATTTCAAGTGTTTTCACTTGGCTATGAAAACATGATATGTTGGTCATGTTGCTACTCATTCTTCATTGTTTTTTTTTTAATTAAACAATTTTTTGGCCATTTTCTCCTTTCCTCAAATGAACCTTTAACATCATAGACAAAACTTGTTTGTAAGTTGGTATTTTACCATCACTGATGATTTGTGAGCTCCCAAAAAGTCTTTAAAATAGTTTTTGAAATTCAAACATCAAAGGAATGTTTTAAGGGAAAACAATAATGTGGATCTGATAACTAACATTTGGCATATTTTGTTCGTGGCGTCACTTCAATCATGGCTTTATGGTATCCCGAAGTGAGGTTATCACATAACAATTTAATGATAAATATATTTTTATCTCAACATTGAAAGTATGCATAAAAGAAACAAAGAATCAAGTCATATAAGGATATCAAATGTCTCTCAGGCCACCTTGAAAGATGATAGACTTGTGTAAAGAGAGAGTTGTCGAACATTCCCTCTTGTTTAAGAAAAATAAAAATGAAACAACTATTGTCCAGACAGAAGTAGAGAAACAACAGATTCGTCTGAGGTTAAGCTCCTTATTCTTACCACTCTGACTGATAAAATATTATGATTTCTTATATTTTTGTGTAAATGAGTGTTTGGGTCAGTGAATATTGCTCTGTGAAATAGTTACATCGTAAATTTTTGAGGGCAAATCCGCGATGAGAGCCTTAGCTGTTTCCCCAAAGGAAATACCCTTGTTTCTTGGTACTTGGAAAAGTAATTGTTTCTTTGGCTGACATACTCAAGCCATTATTGCATAATTCAAATTCTTTGGGCCTACTCTTTCAAGTAGCTGTCAACACAACTTTTCATACTCAAACATGTCACAAATTGAGTTATGTCAAAATTTTTAACACGGAGAACAGTATCTGAATGCTTGAAGCATTTGTAAAACCAAAATGAAAGATAAACATCAAACAATTGGGAATATAAAAATGGTAAAATGCTGTGTATGCAAATCCACGTTTCCTACAATTTAATTGAGCTTAATGCTTAGCCTAACGGTTTTCCTATTTACGATTTTTGGATCGCAAACAGGAAGGACAGCGAATTTCACTCAAATCAAAGAATCTGAGATAGTCTCAATGAATGCCAGATAGCATTGCCAATTCAACGTCTGACCTCGAAGGGCAGTGGTGAAACCGCAGTCATTTTTAATAGACACGAAAAATTATAAACAAGGAATAGTGCGTGGTGCTTTTTAGCGATGAAAATAACAAAAGCTGTTTATTTTTCCCCTAAAGTGTCAAAGTGGAAAAGGAATTTAAGCTACTAAGCTCAATGGGGTTTCCATACACCAAATAACACGCTGACGGACAAGAATTGAATCGGTTTGATCTTTCTTCAGACACAGTCACAGAAAGCTCGAAAGCAACGTCGATTTTACATTCTCCTTCTGAAACCCTCTCTGAAACCACTTATCGAGCTCAGCGAACCTCAAAAATGAAACTTTCAAGTCACAATTTGCATAAGAATCGAGCGCCACACACCTAAGATAAAAGACATGTGTATAGCCATGAAAAAAGAAAATGGAACAAATTATTTGACAGGCCAGCTGAATATGCAAATTGCCTAAAACATTTCAAAAATGTTCAAAGGATGAGAGACGCTTTCGCGCTTTTTCAGTCCTCGCGAGCCCTTAATTTTCAAAGTATATCAATAAAATCGACTTTAGCAGATAATAATGTGAGTAGTTTCTAGCCAGTTGAGAAAAAGCAGCAAAAAACCGCAATAACACGCTTGAAATAATGTAGGCCGTCTTGCGAGTTGTTTTCCTCTGACATAAATTATTATGACCATGGAGGAGAAAAGATGTCGACCTGGGTGGACTCAAAATATGGAACGAATAGCCCCAAAAACATTATAAAATGCTTAAGGAGTCTTCAAAGAGTAAAAAGAGACAAGAATCACGTAATTAGGACCAACAGAAGGCGAGAGATTGCTTCCGTGCATCGAGGTAAAATCTCTGTCGATCATCTGAAACTCGCAAAAACACAAATACGGCGGGTACAACTCCACCGAACAAAAGCTCTAGTTCGCCACAGCAGGAGCACAGAGTTGAATAAATCACGACCACGACCTTAAAAAAAGTTGATTTATCAAAAAATAAAAAAGGTTAGCATAAATGAGCGGGAGATTTCTTAAGGATGCAAGCATCGTCAACAGAAGTTTGCCCTATGAAGATGGAATGCTGTCTTTGCCTCCTTTGATAGTCCGCATCTACAGCGCGCACGAAAACTACTTTTCATGTTATGTTGTCTCTATTACATGAAAATTATGGATCGAACATTTATTTCTTTCGCATTTAAGGCTGTAAAAGTATGTTGTGCTGTCAAAGGTCACATCACTCGCAATACACCACTTTATAAGCGGCGCCACGGAGCATCAAATATAAACTCAAACTTACAAGAAGGAAAAATTTCTCGCTAACGGGCAGTATGAGTGTCTTTAGTGAATACAAATGTTCTTTTCGCTTGGAAATACTAAACTCAAGATTAAGGTGGCAGTCATTAGAGAAATGGAAACGAATCAATTCGAAAAAAATTTAAGGTTTTCAAGCGGGATTTATGACAATACTTCAGTGTCATTTCCACGAATAGAATGCAAATTCAACCTTCAGCCAAGGTGATTTAACTGACAGAACTCGAAGCGGTGAATTTAGTCATTCATCAGTTGGTGAAATCGCTGACATGAGCAATAAGAAAAACTAATGTCATAAAAAGTTGTGGGCGAAAAATGTAACAAAGATTTGAAACGCTAGCATTCACAAATGCAGACCGGAAAGGACTTTGTCATACATCGAACTTTACTATCTTCTATTAAGAATGGGAGACTAAATCCGCTCAAGGAACTCGACAGCGAACAGATAAATTGTCAAATAGAACATGGCTCTCAAAACCGTTTATCAATTGAAAATCGTAATCGAATGGAATCTGAGTTTAAGTGGTTTTCGGTTGATCAAGATTTGAAAGGGCTAGACTTCTTCTCGTCGAACACAACACCGACGACTTAAAACAACGTTTCCTCACTTCGAGAATTTAGTAAAGATCTTTCGGACTCAGAGAATTTGCAAAACTACAAAAACGTGGAAATTTCCACTGGTTCGCTCAGCCTTTTGCTGATGATTGCTAAGAGAGGCAGGAGAATCCTTGTTTCTCAGCTACCATTGCAAATGTGTGCTCCGAGTTGAAAAAAATCTTTATCTAACAGCACTTATTGTCGTCTTCGATGAAAGCACGAACACTCAATTTATATAGCAACGACCGCATCGCTTTTTATGACACTTAAATCGTAATATTCCACTCAATCATACCTTGATGAACTGCGCTTCTTTCTTTTCGCTGTACTCATGTTTTCTTCTGCGATGAAAATTTACAATTCAACAGCCCCCCATAGTTCGCGGCCGTTCTTTCACGGTCGAACTCTACTCTCGCCGGGTTTGATGCTCGATCTGCGTGTGTTACCAGACGGATTGATGCTCTCAAATAGCGTTGAGATAATCTAACACAATAACCACTAGTCTGAAGTTGGATTGTGTTCCTAAACAACGCTCATGCACATCAGATGCGTAATGCAATCGAAGCCATGTTCGATGGTAGCCTTCCCTCGCCCGGTACACAAGTACAAAAAATCGTGCAGAAGATTGAAGCACAAAAGCCCCTCACTGATTGGTCACTTGCAAAAAGAATAGGTGACGTAACTGTCACAGCGGAAATTTACATATGTGCAATAAAGCCTTTCCTCGCACATTTTAGTCAAAATATGAGATTTCAACAATTCCTGTCTCAAATGCGTTTTTTACCATGGATTTTAAGCGGAATGATGAAAAGTGAATGTCTGTAGCTGCGGGGTCACCCGATAATAATTTGAGACTAAGGACTCGCCCTCCCCCCCTCAAAAAACTAACAATATGCCTCGACGTTCTCCTTTGTTGATTTATTGTTTACATGAATACAAAAGTGGCCAAAGGAAAATCACTTTGCATTGTATTGAACAGCAAAACCACTTAAAATGTTCTTTTTGTCAAGAGCTTTCCTTGAATCTTAGCATTCTTTTATTTTGCGTGTTCGACGCTTCTCAAGTTCGGCCAATCATGAATGGAAGGTTTTCATTGAAAACTCTTTCGAAGCCATTTGTGGCCAAAGGGTAATTAGAGCAAACAGCGGGATAAAATAAAAAGGGTTTATGAAATTTTCCATCTTAACAGTGGCTTGGCATTGTACATCGCCCGTTGGTTGAATGAACTAAGAATTGTTTTTTAATGGCCAACCACCGTCTCTCACAGTTTGCCACTGCAAAAATGAGAGCAGGGGGTAGATTTTTCATGATACTTCTGCACGTTTCACAAAATTGGTCATGTCTCTTTTTTTTTCCAGACTTTAAAAGCTTATATCAAAACCCGTCGTAAATCTTGTTATTTTGTAATATTGTGAATTTTCTGGCAGGTGGTCCATTGAAAAGAACTTGTACCATGTACGTAATCCTCCGCGTGCTATATTTTATAATTCATTATGCGCTTTTCTTATTTTTGCCATCTTATAAATAAATATATCCACCTAATGACTTATTCTTATCTCTTTCCTTTAGTCAACCACAAGCTTTTGAAATGTAGTGGAACATTTTATAGATAGCTTTGCCGAAAATAGTTACGGTGTTAGGCTGTCGGTAACCTGTGCGCTTCCAGGCGACGCTAATGTCGCAAAATGTTTCCTTTTGTCATGATGTGTGAAAAAGATGTTTCCAAGTTTAATAGTTTAAACGAATATTTTACGCCTGGGAAGAACATTTCCGACATTTTGTCTCCTTTTAAGAGCTGTTTGGAAGAAATTCCATCAACGCATTTGGCCAGGAGCAAGCGGGATTGAAGATTTTCACGGTGACAGTAATAACGTTCTCAGTTCAAAGGATGAAAACATGTCAGTGATGTTAAATGAATATCTTAGAGCGTTTATGTTATAAACGCTTGTCGTACATGTCAAAAATATAACATGGCCATTCAAAAAACACTGACTGCCCATTTACTCTGTAATTCATGCGGACTATATTCAATGTATTTTTAAACATGTTCTCTTTGTGTTGTCTTAAGAACACAAGATCTCAATTTCGCTATTATTGTTTCACTTACGCCGAGTATTGAAAAAAAAAAAAAAGATAGACAAGGTTACGTCGCACTTTCAATTCCCCGGTTCACAGAGCAAATGGCGACATCTTTAATTAAGGTAATTTTCTTTACATAAGACTTGACCATTGTCTTGTATTCTTCAGAATTCGAAGTCTCGGGTGTTTTGGCCACAGTGTTTAAATCCTTTCAGTTCACTGGTGGAAACTAAATCAAGGGTCAGTCAATACGAATTTCATCAGCGGGGTAGCAGGTATACCATGTTTCACTTTGTTACGAACAAAAAAAAGAAGCGGTCAAAGAGAGTCATGTCAGGTAACCTCCTTTATTGATATCTTCGCCTACACTGTATTTGCCTACTGATTGATAAATTAAAATTTCAGTTTTCAGACAACAAAACCGCAGAAAAAGATAATTACCATCTCTCACTCTTGACAGACGGCTGGTACACTCTAGACAACATTGTTTTCCATTTTATTTGACGGGAATTGAGCCAGCTGTCACCCACGCGCAAGTTTCTTCCCTACCCAAGAACTTATTTGGAGGGTGGGTCATTTTTTAATTATGAATTCTCTTACATAATTATGCTTTTGGTCTAGAAAGTAGTATTCTTGATCTTTTTTAAATGTATGGAACCTTTTTTATTTGCAGTTGGTTTACGATTACGGCTAGGGTTAGTTTTGGGATCTTTTCAGCTTATATAGCGACAAGAAGTTTTTCTTGTCATATCTCTAAATTTTTTTCACCTTCGATGTTACTCTGATCTCCGCCCCCCGCTCGCACATGGTGTGCTGCTCACCATGTTCTCGTCCTATATTTCTTCTGCAAAACCTTCTCGGTCAGAAAGAAAAGAAAGATTGAAAAAAGGGTTAAAAAGCTATAAACACTCCCTTCAAAAGTGATTAAATGTGGGTAAATTTTGGCAACTTTTAGGGGTTTAATATATTTTCCCAGTCTTTGAATAAAACTAAGTTGCGGCAACTTGTACCAAATTTTTAAGCGGTTCAGGTGACACTAGATTTCACTAAGACGGGATTTCAAGGATGAAAGCAGCCACTTGGTTGATTTAAAGTGGTTTTGATTTCCCCCCTGGGTTGAACACGTGCACAACACAAACTTTGATTACTTTATCAAAAATTCATCCGGACACAATTTACTAGAAATGAGATTAGACTGATTAACTAGAGCACTCTAAAAGCTACCGAAAGTTTGAATTTATTTAAAATGATAATTGAATTGAAAAAAACTAGTTTTTATCCGCCTTTGGAACCCAGGGGCAACGAAAGGCCCAGAAATGTGAATTGTGAGTCCGGAACGCAGCTGTTAAGCGGCTTTTATGATTGGTATGTTAGCTACGCCATGCTGATGAGGCCCAAAAGGCCGAAACGGCTGTCCATGGCTGCTAATTGACCGGGTAAAATGGTTGTGCGCATGCGTGATGTGTTAGCCACACCGGGTTAAACCGGGTTGGTGTTAGCGTGTGTCATCTTGCTTTTATTGTTGTTACAAAAAATCTGCATCGGAAACAATGAAGCCATACCCTAAACTATCCTAAACAAAACTGACCGAGACAGAGAGTTTGAGGCTGCACATTTTGTTTGTCTCGAGGTTCTATACCACACTTAGATTTTACTGAGAAATGTGATAAATAAATTGTCTGTCGCGTCGAAGACAACAGCACTCGTTAAGTCGAGATTAGGCTGACTTTCATATCCAATGGTTCATGTTTTATGACTAACTGCAGTCTCTCAGGAATGGTGAAACTGAAAGGGGCCGTCCAATCTGGCAAGATAACTGAAACTAGTGTATTTTCACTTCTCTTTCTTGACCTTTCTTATATCGAGCCATTTCATCATTCGACACCGCTTAATCGGAAGAAAAATGTCATAATGCTTACTTATGCATTGACAAACTATTCAGTATGGTTCAACTACCAGCACCAATAAATCAATTCTGACCACAATCGCCTCCAATCCTACGTAAATTATGGTATTGTCGTAAAGAATCAATATTGGCGTTAACTTCAGTGACCCTATGCTAATGAGTTGATGAGCTGCACGTGTTTGACGTCAACCCTGCATGTTGCAAAGGTCATTTTGCACGTGTAAAGTGATCAATGACAAATGACGATAATAACCTTATCCAGACTGACAAGCTGAGTTGGTTAAAGTATTGGCATAATCTAAAACTCCCTTAACCTACTTGTTACAGAATTAACCTATTCTAAAATCTTCCTGTAACTTGTGGTTTCTTGGTTCGTGTCAGTCTGACCCGATTTGATGACAGCGTGACTGACCCCGTGACTGTGCTGGTGTAACGTAAATATCAAGATTTATTGCCGATAAGAAGTTTCAAACTAATGATCCTAATCCGCTGTAAAGTCAGCCGAAGCCCGGTTTGACGAAAGATATGTGAAAAGTGTTTTGTCTTGTTACAGTTAGGTTACATGTTAGGTACAATGCCTTTGAATTTGATTGTTACAGCCTGGTATGAAGAGGTGAGGAGGCATGCGTCAATTGTTCCTCAGAAAAAGCTCTCATTTGTTTTCCCGAAATGTCCTATCTGCACGTTCTCCTGTTCCCAAAAATTCGTATGTGTCCTACAGTTCTGTCCTCTTATATTTGAGGTTTTCATGTAAAGTTACTGAAAGCCTGAGGTTTTGGCACTCGTTCCAAGCTCTTTTAAAAGTTTATATCATACTCACCAGGCCGGATGGAGAAATCCAGTGGTCAATGGCATTTTTCCCACATAAAAAAAATTATAGGAAATTCTCAGAAAGTCAGAAAATGTTAAGTTTGAAAATTGATCAAACTCTGTGAAACAACAATTCCTTTTTTTTCAAGTAAATTGCTATGTTCCTTTTGTTCGATAAAGTCCCTGGATCTCCTCAATTATTTACAAGGCACTGAAGGACTCGAATAAAAAAAAAAACCAATGCGCTCGATTTTCAAGAATATTCGATTTTGATGAAAGTGTGTAACAATACAGGCACTTGAAAGTCGCATTTAAATGTGTACACAAAGTCTGTTGAAATATTGTGAGCTTAAGATGCTAGAGCTCAGTGGTCTTCTGGGATTTCTGATCTCTCTTTTGACAACGGCCATAGTTATAATTTCAGCTGTTCCCAAACCTTTAGCTCAGAAGCACTGCCACATTTGTGAAACACAACAAAACTTTGTTCAACGGACACTCGTAAATTCGTAATCGGTCACTTGTAAACTGGATGATTTAGTTCAACCAGCTTCGGCCGTCCATAATTATAATACCAGGTATGCCACGAATCAAAACCTGTACAGGCCATTTTGATAGCCTAGCAAGGTTTAGCGTAGTGGCATCACAGACCTGCTACAGTTTAAAAAAAAGGAATACGAACTCTTTCTACTTGACAGTTAGGCATGTAATTAATTTAGCCAAATTTGGCTGAATTAATAAGACAAGAGCGATTGAATGTTTCTATGATAAAGATGTGCAGTACTACAGTGGAATACAGATTGAGATTCTAGTTAATTGTAATTACTGTTTAATACAATGTATAGAATTTGGACTTCGTCGCCACATCGTCTATAGATGTTTCTGGCAGCAATTTTTTTTTCAATTATGTCAGTAAGGTAATATCATTTTACATAATATTATTATAGCTATCCTTTCAGATTGTTGTAACTTACTGTAATTTATTTGTTTTCTTTCTTTTTTTTTTGGTAAGTTTTATTTTTTTTATTCTTCCTGTTTTTGTATTGTAGTTGAATAAGTGTGAATAAAATGAACTTGAACTTGAACTTGGATCAGTCTGCTCTAACTAAGGCTACGGTCTTTATGCTTCCCTATGTTTCCGGTAAAGTTTCTGGCTAAACTCTTAAAAATCCGTCTACTTATTTAAATGTGAAT
>NC_090882.1:18931376-18941376 GCF_036669935.1 Montipora foliosa | reverse complement strand
TTCGCGTTTCATCGGTTTCGCCGCCATTGCTTATACTGTGTCCACCGGATAAAATCTACGCATTTCTATTACCCCCTGAAACCTACCAAAGATACGCGCAGAAGACTCTAGGCACAAAGACAATACTTAGCAGGGGAGTGGAATTTTTCTATTTTCCGACAAGGCAAAAAATAAAAAAATAAAACAGAGAAATTCAACCCATATTCTGACTGGATTGCCATTAGCAACCCAATAAAAATAATGTCTCTTTTCTAAGATAGAGGTTTTCCGGAATACAGACCACAATTCTCGAAACGAATGTCAATATAACTTGATGCCCTTTCACTCAAACGCGGATATCTCGTCTCTTTGGATTTTATTACAGAAAGACTTTAAGTATGTAAAACAAGTTCGTCAAAGAAGCAACTTTAAATAGGAAAGTGCGGAAAGGAGAAAATAGAACATTGGCTATTTTCAAAAAGTGGAATTAAAATTTACTGAGCAAAACGCTGTTTGTTCCGATCTGTAACTTCAAATAGACGTTTCGATCAACGGTCGGTTTTGAACAAAGGCCGTCGCAAAGCGATCATTGTAGCCGTTTTGCGAAGGGGCGGGGGAAACTGAAACCCAAAGAGACAAGGGCTCTAGAGAGGTGACTCAGGGAGTCATCAGTGAAAGGAATAAGACATCCAATCATTTCCAAAAATTTCAGACTCTAACAACACAGGAAAGGGTTGCAGAATCACATAACAAAGGTCGGAGCAGCGCAAAAATCAAAATATCTTCAGAAATAAACTCTGAGGTCATCTTGTACTTGTCGTCTAGACAATTCATTTCCGATGATCTCTTCTTTATCTCAGCATAAACCTTTTTGGTTTGAAAATTGTAAATGGCTATTGTGCTGATAAGTTTCCGCAACAAGAGATAAGAATCTGATCAAATAGTACAAGAAAAAAAACATGGCGGAAAAACAGGAATGTACGACTTCCATGGCCTAAGGGTAAAAAACCAACTGGACGAGTCGTCACGTTCACTCATGCAGAAAGCCTCTAAAAAACATAGTGGTAGTTATGATAAACAAGTTATCGTTATTCGCTTCTATTCTGTTGTTAAGTGAGACTGACAGACTCCAAAAGGAATAAAAAGTAACTAACGAAGACACGCGTGGTTTTCTCGCAATCCGAACAGAATATAAGCGCCCCAGAAAGGATACTAAACGAGAAGAGTCAGCTGTAGCACAAAGAGTCAATCGAATCGATGCCCGCGAGGGCGAAAAATTGTGACAGTCGACTGAAAACATTAACTCCACGCGGAAGAATAAGAACATTGGGATTGTCTGGCAACTGGTCTGATACCAAAAATAAAACATTAACGTATAAAACATAGTTTTTTATCACATGACATAAATTAATATTTTAAACTTAATAACGAAGTTTACTTAGTTACTGCGGATATTAAACTAAATTTACTGCGGATAAAATTTTTCTCTTTTAGATAAAGCAGGTGCCACAACAGTTCGTGAGATACTTTCGAATTTTGAATACACGTTGTATTTGGGAGGCTAAAAACATCACACCCACTTGGGCGGAACTTTCTTCCTTTTCTCACCGGGTGGTCACAATCGCCGAAAGCGAATTTAAAACTCCTATCTCTTCACTCTACACCCGGAATCCTTGCGAAACGTTGTAATGGTGTTATCCTGGAGAAACGTTTTGAGCTATTTAAGATCTTGGACAGAAAGAAAAGGAAAAAATAAAGCGGTAAAATTCAAAGATCTACTAAATATGGCTTACTGGGGAAATGAAAGTCATGAATTGAAAAGCGCAAATCTCCAGCAAAAACATTGTCAAGTGTGAAAACCTTTTAGAGGACCAAAAAACTCTCTAAATTCCGGAAATTTTCAAGATCATTAATCATCTTTTAGTGTACAAATATTTTCTAATCTGATACTTTTAGTCAAATCTATCAAAACATCGTAAATTATCACAAATTTATTTACAATCCAAAGCCGTTTAAAAGCAATCCGGAAATCACTCCCTCTTAACCTTTCTTTAGTTTTTTCCTATTTTCCACGCGAAAATTTGAAAATATCACGGAAAAGAAATTTCACAGAAGATAACCTTCGTTTTACATTGAACGAAAAAACTGAAAAAAATGGAAAAAAGGAAAAGTTAACATGGATCTTAGACCAAACTTAGAATCTTCCTTGAAAAAACTTAAAAAACATGTTCAAAAACAGAGTAAAATCAAGCATGAGCAAATGTTATAACAAATAAGCCTGCAAAAACAGTTCTGACTTGCAAAGGGACTAAGGAAAAGTCTCAGAGAAACAAAAGAGACTGGGACTAGTACAATCAGCGGTTCAATACTGCGGGTTCATAAACATTTTTCCAATATGGCGGACAAACAACAAACTGAAAGTTACAAATTTTATGTTTGAATATGTCGTTTTTTAGTCGATCAAGGCGATCAAAGGCTTCTTCGTCAGAAAAAGGAACATCTCAGAGATCTGGAGAAAATATTCAAGAGGCTTTGGTGAGTATTTAAAGCCTTTGGGCGAGCGTAACTCACCGGCCCCTGGGCGATTATTAAGATTTTAGACCTTATTATCTTTCAATGGAACGTCTACAGATGAAACTGTCGAACCCATAGACAGATGTTTTACATATGGAATTAAATTCACTATTATTTTGGAGATACTAAAGTTGGAAATGCCTGATGAATTCTTCTAAGTAAAGATTAAATATCAGAGGATCAGAGAGCAAACAAGCAAGATGCTTATTACAATTCTAATTGCGGATAGTCGCAGTAGAATTTCTTGACGAAATAAAAATCACCACAGTGCCTTTTCATTGTAGTTTTTTTCAGACAATATTAGTCTTACTATTGACTGAAACGTTGCCATTAATTTCTCTTCAATCTCAATAGGGCCAACACACCAAAAGCTGCAGTGATGTGGGCACATCTTTGTTCAGTGGGATGACATTTACAACTCTTCCTTCAACCACAGCCAGCAAAGACCTAACCTTGATGGGTCACTCTGAATTATTAATGTCATCAAAAGAGCAAAGTGCTCCAACTGAAACATCCCAGGCAACTGTACCAGATGTCATTAATTTCCATGGTAACCTCCTGAAACTTGCCCGCAAGAGTAATAAGAGTGTGATACATACACCTTTGATTAGGAGCGCACGTAGTGTAGGGGATATCGTGAGCAAACCGCATCTCAGCGCTCCGAGTTCGAATACCATCTACTGCACTCTAAAGCTCACTCAGCTTTCCATCCATTTGCGGTGGGTAAAATGAGTACCAGTATCACTGGGGACAAGTTGTGCATGCAATGGGATTGGAGTAGTCCCCACCCCTAGTGTAAGTTTTGGTAAAAGTTAAAGAAAAAGGAGCCTTTGGGTAGTGGTGAACAAAACACTGACCCCTAGTCCATGGACTACCCAAATGTACTACCCTAAAATGGACTAACTCTTAAAAATACCATTTCAAATGAGTGCTATTGAAAGAACTGAATTGATTTTAATACTTACATTGCACTTACCTTGATAATTTCACTTCACTTAGCGTACATGAAGTAATCAGCCATCACAACAATAATCGAAAGCTAACCTTTTTAAAATGGGTGCAGTGCTTAGACTTAAATACTGTTGAACAATGCTGTTTAAAATGGGTGTTGAGTCTTAAGTAAGCACTATTTGAGATGCTGCTTACACATAGATCAACAGTACTCATTTGAAATAGTATTTTTAGGGTAGTCCATTTGGGTAGACCATGGACTGGGGGTCAGTGTTTTGTCCACCACCCCTTTGGGTTGCCTTTGACTTAGGTTGGCCTCTTGTCTTGTTGATTATGTCAAAACATGTTTTACTCATTTGCCGAAGTATTTTTTTAAGGCAAGAGAGTTAAATCAGAAATATTTTTGCAACACTGTTATGAACTTGCCGACAGAATACTGTGGATGAGGTTTTTCAAATGATACAGATACTACAGCACATTTTTGTTGGCACAGTTTGGTATAGTAAAGTCTTTATTCAGCGAGGGTAGCACAAAATAGCATATAAATACTAACAAACTAGTGGCCCTAAAACTAGTGACAATTGTTTTGAGATCAAAAATGAAATGCCCATTCATGTCCTTCAAAAGTCTCTTTTTATGGTTGTGGGTTTGTGATGTTGCCAAGATTCCATTGCATTGTTGGTTGAAGATCCTCTCACAGGTGAACAGACTTAGTGTCTTGTCTGTTTTCTTTCAGCCAATCCAGATTCAAAACTCCTGCCTGAACCAATTCAGCCCATACCAATCAACATTTCACAACAATTTAATGAAGTGGCACCAAAGAAGAAAAGAACTCGGCATATTGTCAGGCCTGGGTATGCAAGACAGCCTGAAGCTAAGGCTACTTGGTAAATATAGTATAATTAATATTATTGTACTCATATCATGACTATTCTTTACTTTGTCATCATTGGGTAGACATCTTTTGTTTTTTACCAGTAATCCAAGTACATGTACTTGACAACTTTTATTACTTGTTCCATTTAGTAACCTTGGTGGAAAGACTTCTGATGTGACTGAAGAGAAGTCTTGCAAAAATGCAGAACAAGAAGATGCTGCCAAAGAAGGTTGAGAGAGTTGTCTAAAAACTGCTATTTCTTTGACTATGAAGACATTTTTTCCGAAGGCCGAGTTCAGAGCAATACATAATGCATAATTTCTAAAAAAAACTCCCCGTAGGTTTGAACGCAAAAATTAAGGACCACTAGATTTTAGCTTGTCTGTTATTAATAATTATTGCCTTCATTTTTTAACCTATAAGAATGGTTTGAAGAAGTTATGTACCATTATTTTATTGCTCTTAATTCAATCCCAATTTTGTGGAATAACTATAATATTTGAAAAAGTTGTCTAGGGATCTAGTACAATCAGTAATTGAGTAAATGAGCTCTGTTCTGTAAGTCACACTTAACTGGACATGCCCAAAAGATATAAGGTAATGTTTCCATTATGATAATTTGGCTTTTGCGGTGTATCAAGGTTGTGCAAAGGGAAAAAATTTTACCCAGAGCAATGGGTAATTAATGCCTCCTTAAGCTACTCTTTCATCTAGAGGTAAAGAATAATAATTATTATTTCAATTAAAAATAAGAAAGCTACTGTGTTTACTCAATATTATTAAATGCTGCCCTCGATTAAACCCTGCAGATGGAAGGAAAAGAACCAATAAACCCTGCCCTCGAGTAAATGCCTCACCCAATCAGAAGAATACCGCATTTATTTGAGGATTGTAAGAAAAAAACAAGTAATTACTGTTCTAACTCATAAAAGCAAGACATTGGAACTTGAAACAGGTTTCTGTTTTAAATAATATTTACAAATGATCTACTGTAATTGTCGTCCGTGATTTAAGAAATATGATTTTGAAATAATCGCTGTCCTTCAATAAACACCTCCGTTGAATAAACACTGCATCGGACATGCTCAAAATTTAATATACGCCGCAGTGTTTAATCGAGTAAATACGGTATTCTTTGCTCTAATGCCTTAGAGAGGATACCTTCATAACATCCTTTTCATTTGGTGACCTGGTTGCTTATTAGGGCTTTGTCTCCACTTTTACTTGAAACCATAAAATTCCTGTCCATGTGTTACTTTGTCATCCAATGTCACTTTATGGCTCAAAGTGTTAACTGTATGTAGACTTAAAGACTTAATACAGTTAACACGGAGAGCCTCTGTGAAGTTATTAACTTTATGGACACATTCTCCTGTGAATATAATAAACCACTACACTTATTTATTTATTTATTTATTTATTTATCTGGAAGTTCCACGTCAAAGGATCATAAAGTTGAGCTAAAATATTTGTCCTTTCTTACCCTACTTTGCAGTTGCTGGAAATACTAAAATTAGTCTGCAAGATCATGTCTCCATCTCTTCACCTCCGACTCCATTGTACTCAATAGGAACACCATCATCATCAGAAGAAAACGTGAACCAAGATCATGAGAGATCTGTGGTTACCAGCAGCTTTGTAGAAATGTTAAGTGAAGGATCCACAACAGATGATTTGGATGTAGATATTCAAAATCAGGGCGACAGTTATAACAACCTGGAGGAGGTTATAGACACTTTTAGCATTGGAAGTGGATGTCATAATGATGATTCAGGACCAGAGAGATCTGACAAAAACTTTGAGAACTCTATGCCTCAGGAATGTGAGGAAACTGATTGCTGTTCAGAACTTGATACCAATTTTTCTGACGTGCTTAACCATCCTCTGGAATCATATGTTATGTTGGATGGTGCTTCCTCCCTAAGTGACAATGTTGCTCATGATGGGTTTGACAGACAAATTGTAGAATTGCAAACTGACCTCGAGTTAAATGAAGCTGATCTCAAGCAGGAACTACGTACACCACAGTTAGTGGATAACCATGGATGTGCCACCTGTGTGGAGGCACCTGTATTAAGTGTGTCTTGTTTTGATGAAGGCAACTATACTAGCTTCAGCAGCACAAACAAACTTAGCACCATATTGCAATCAATTGACTTACAGCTGGCATCTTTAAGGTTAGGAAAACCTGTTTTAAGCATAACTACAGTATCTTTTGTGTTCATGACTTGTTCCGTGGGCGAGGGTAGCCAGAGAGTTTCTGGAAAATATCAAGTCTTGGATAGTTATTTTAAAATTGGTTTTTAGTATGAAATGTCACCACAAGATGTAGAACGTTGGACATTGTCTAGTTTTAGGCAAAGACTATATGAGACACTTTGTCTCAGAACATTTGCAGAGCTCCTTGATGTTTCAAGAAAAACAAACAAAAAATACTATTCTTTTTATTGCACAGTAATTTTGGTTTCATTATTATTGTCATTATCACAAATCATTCTTGCAAAATAATGACAAAAAAAACGTGACAAAAACGTTTTAACGAAAGTTAATATATATGAAAGCCATATACATGTACACTTGAACTGTGGAGAGAATCAAGTTAAGATGCTGATCATTGCAATAATTAATTAACGCTACTTGAGCAGTAACGAAAGGAAAGCCTGGAAAAAAACTCACATAATGACCAGCTCCCAGATGCTTGATAGCTCAAGTGGTAGAGCAGTGAGGGGTTTGCTCTTTAAAAGGCTTGCCATTATCAACAGATTTTCTGGCTTTTTTCTGGGAACCTTAATTGTTTCTTTCCCTGGAATAAATACAATAATAATAATTATTATTAGAGTGGTTTTTAATTGAGTGTCGAAAGGAATTAGCGAATTACTTTGGTTTTGCATTACTTCACTCAGTGATTGGTTCAAAGTTCTCGCACCACTTTTTAAACCAATCAGAAGTGAAACCAAAACCAACCGTGGTTTGTGCTTGCTCATTTTCCTGCACTTTGTGTTGGCTATGTGTAATTACTTTGAGTTTTGATTGGTTTACTGGATTGTCTCTGCCCTTTTTGATCGGCCAAAGTAATTACTTTGGTTTTGGTTTTACGACACTCATTTGAAAACCGCTCTATTATTTATTTATTTATTTATTCAAGTACATGAATTTGTTGTTGATTATTTATTGTTTTTCTTTTCAGTGAGGACAAAAGATCCCTTATAAGCTTTGAGGAAGAGGTGCTCAAGGTTTACTCAGAGACAGAGAGTGATGAGCATAAGAAAAGGCAACAAGTTACAGAACTCCAAAAGGAGGAAAGTCAAGCTCTGGCAACTGACAACTATGATTTGGCTGAGAAAATTAGCAGTAGAATTGATCAGCTCAAAGAAGATTTAGAATCCTCTCGTTACAGATTGCCAGCAAATGACGATAAGGTAAAGATCTGTAGGAATACTCCAGATTATTACAAATGCAAGGGGGGTGGGGAATAACTTTGAGACGCTGGAAAAGTCCCCATAAACAACAACAACAACAACAACAACTACAAAACTTATTATTTATTTAACTTAATTGCCTATTAAGTTTGCAAAATGGAAGAAATTACAGTTAAAAAAACAATAGTTATTTGAGGTGATAATTCAGAATTAGAATTTTAAAATATTGCAGCAAGAAGCTTAGACCATCCAAATAGCTACATCTAATCGAGTAGATAGCTGGAAAAGGTCAACAAGGTGCATGTATTCAGGAAAACATGTAGAAAAAGTGGCAGAGCAGAGAAGCAGAGAGGTCAGTAAAGACAAGAGCCAGTCGCCTTTGTCTGCAGCAGTATAATTACATTGTATGTATGTTATGTTATGCCTCTCCTGTATGAGGTAAAGTGGACAATATGGCCCAAATCTCCAGAGCCTAAACCACTGTTTGTGGCACAAGACAACTGACAACTATGGCAATCACTGCATCATCATGCAGGTGTTATCAACAGACTCTTATGCCATTTTTCTCTTGTTTTTTTCTTGAAAGGTTGGAAGGCTTCTAAAGCTAAGAGCAGAAATAGCTAAAAGAGAAGTTGAAATTTACAGAGACAGTCAGTGCACACTGGAACAATTACACGAGGAACAGCAAGAGTGTTTAACAAGTCACTTGGAAATTATGTCTACTTGGAGTGTGAGGGAAAAGCAGCGCTTGAGTGCTGATAGACAGAGACTAGAAAGAGCTAAGGACCACTTGAAGCTTGACAAGGAACACATGGAAGCAGAGAATATGGAATTAAACAAAGAGATTTTAGAGCAAACGAAGGAGTTTCAAATAAGAAAAGATGAACTTGTGAGAGAGAGAGGGTCACTTCAAGTAAGGAATAATTTTACTTCCAAGTATAGAAGCTAACAGGAAAGACTGACTTCCTATGGTGACAAATGACAAAGATGATAAGGAAATTGAGTAAAGATGATGATGGTGTGGAAAAAAAATTTTCTGCCAAAGATTGGAGCAACTAAGCTCTCTTTCTATTAAAACAAAACTCCTCAAATTAATACTTTCAAAATTCTCTTGTGCAAAATGTAACAGCATTTTCTTATTGGCCACTTCACAATTTGAAATTTAGGAAATATATGTAGGAAGTGGGCTAGGATAGAAATAAAGAAAATTGAATACACAAAATAGAACAATTTTACTGAATTTTCTGTTACACGGAAAGCTCACTGTCGTGAAGAACACACTATGATGTTAATGGTGGATATTCCTTTGATATACGTTTTTAAAAGAACAACTTACAGGTAATGTATGTATGATATAATTAATATTTTTGTCTTTAATAGGGAAATCCACAATTTTATTCCTCTTTTTTTGAAGGATGAAATAGTAGAACTGGAAGCAAAGCTAGCTATGTTAAAGGAGAAGGAGGCCAAGTTTACTGAAGCTATTCAACTGGAAGAGAACAAGATTAAATCAGTTCAAATGACATTTAGTACTCAACAGAGCAGGCTTGATAAACAGCAACATGAAATAGAAGCAAGGGAGAAGTCGCTGGAGGAAGAATTGGTGAGTTAAATGACACACCAAAATAAATTATAATAATTAATATCTCTTGACCTGTGTTACCATACAATACTCTGTATTTGAAAAACCAACTACTTTACATTACATGACCAAAAAAAGCATTGATTTCTGATTAGGTAGCTTTCACACTCTTTTATAAACTTAAATCAGCAATAAGAATATTTTGTTTCTTCCTTACCATTGCAAGACAGACATTTCAAGAGACAAGGAACAATTACTTTAAGAACAGGTACCTAGCAAGGCATTTATTTGCCTGATAATATGCCAAACTGGACAAATAGTACTATTGACCTCTTAATTTTATTATTAACCCTACCTTCTGGAGTCTTGGTTCTCTCCTTCTTTACACCGCTAAGACTTGCTTGTGTTGTAAAGTAAATTTTATCAGCAGTATGTTCGTTAAGTAATGTTTAAAAAACGAGCAGCAGTGTTTTATCGGGGTTTAAAAACATGAGGTGTAGCCGAGTGTTTTTAGACCCGATAAAACATGTGCTGTGAGTTTTTTGAACGGCTTAAAAAGCATTCCACAAAGAGCGTGTCCCTCTGGACTTAAAACAACGGTTCAAATAATTGTGAGAG
>NC_090882.1:18916376-18928876 GCF_036669935.1 Montipora foliosa | reverse complement strand
GCATTAACTGTCAGGAACTGCCTTAATAAATAAGTCATTTATCAGGTTGATCGTACTTTTTTGAAGTATTAATGCAACGCCTGGTATCCGGTATGAGCTTCACGCCAGCCCTCCGTTTGTGAAATTGCTAACTACTTCTTTTAGTAGCTGCGCGTGAGATGATTATTTTTTCCTTTCGCTGATAAATGAGGAAGGCATCGAGATACCCCCGAAAAATTTCGAAACTCGGTGCGAGAAACGGGGGAAAAAATCATCTCACCACCAGGGATCAGACCACTTTGATTTTGGGCGCTTTCCTTTTGTCAGAACTGGTCGGCCAGACCCGTCAGTTTGCGAAGAAAATGCAACAATTTGAAGGAACACTTGCATGATAATCCCTCGTATTCTTCTGGAGGAGTATATATCATCCTCGAAGTGTGTTAATTTGAAAGCGTTGTAGAGTTAGTCCTTCCAAATGCCCGGTCTGGCTGGTCAGTTCTGTCAAATGGAAGCGTTCTTTGATTTGTGTCAAACGCCTTGGTTTAAAACATTTACGAGACTTTCATTTCTCATTTCAGTCTTCAAGCAAAGCATAAAGCAGTATCCCAACAGATAAAGAGTCTGTCAAACAAAATCCAAATGAGGCAGAGAAGTGCTGATACTCTGCGGAAACGTCTGAACCTGACCGAATCTCAGATTTTTGACCTGGACGCCGCGAAGGAGATCGCGAAACAAGGTAGGATTTTCCATGGCAATGATACATTGCACATCGCACTTTTCGCGGAAATTTTGATATTTTAAATTCAGAACACTGTGCAGATGACTGTTCGCAGAGAGTTGTGCGAGCACAAGTTGTTTTTTTGTTGTTGCGTGGAATGTTGTGGCCTATTCAGAGTGAAAACTTTTAGGCCTCCATGATGGAAAGGGTAGAAAATACGAAGTGAAATGTCACATAGGCCTAAGACTGGTCTCTTTCATGCAGAAGTTTACATGCCTAGCCTACATACCTGTCAATTTTTCTCATGTTTTCTTTCTAAAATATCTTTTCAAGACTTTACACAGAGTCGAAGTGCTTCTTGAGTTAAAGCACGACTGACGTGAATGATCGTTGTGTTGCGGATCAGAACTGCTCGTTTATGACATAATTTTGCAGAAGAAGCGCGCGCTATAATCACCCAATCAGAACCATTAATTGCTAGCGTGATACTTTCGCTTGCAGTGGTCATTTCAGAATCCATTAATTCGTTTAAGAACATTTTCCTAAATCAGTGCTTACTATACTAGGAGTTAATAAATATCTATCATACAATACAAACTTTACAACTGAGTAATTAGAATAAATATCTATTGTATAAGACATAGTTTGTAAAGCACGCAGGAAAAAGCCTATGTAGAAAATACAAATATCAATAAATATAGCATGACATTAAATAAGTTATAAACATGAAACAACGATGAAATGATATATGAAATGGATCATATATGAACTGCGGATATGAAATCAAGTGAAGGAAGCTATGATCCTCGCAGTTATGAACACAATTTTTGCAATTGCGATACCGGTGCGACGCTCTAATCAACTGAGCTGTGAAGCCACTGACGTTGGGAGCTGGTCATTTGTGGGTTCCAGTGTTCCCGTAAGGAATGAATCAACGATGAAATGATATATGAAATGGCTTCTTTACGCAATTGCAAAAAATTGTGTTCATAACTTCGAGGATCATAGCATCACTTAAAAATGAAACACGCAACCGGTCTGTTAAATAAAGAAATGATACTTAGCTTGCGTGAGTCTTGACGACAAAAACATGCCGGTTCGCTCGAGCTGTCCTTCTTTATAATTTGTAGAAAGAAATTTCAAGGAAGCTAAACGGCTGAAGGAGGAACGAGAAGCGCTGCACCAAGAGGGTGTCAAAGGCCAAGATGAGCTTGAGTCTTCTTTGAAACAAATAGTTGAGGATAAGAAATCACTGGAGGAATATGAGCAAGAGAGCAATGAATTAGACAAGCAAATCAGCGAACAGGATAGTATTGCTGGTAAATATTGTCATTTTTTTGTCTCCGACATTTTACGAGATTGAACGAAACCTTTTTGGGATTTCAAAGGCACGAACTTTGCACAACTAGGTTAATGAAGTGAGTTGTCCGCGAAAGACATTTTAAGTAGCCTTCCTTTCGTTTATTTACCGAAAAATAGAGGATACAATTTGATTTTCCGCGGAAGAGTGAGGGCAAGTAAAGAAAAACATGACTAACACGAACTTCGTAAATCAATCGTGTTTCATTGTACGGAGGCTATTTTGATTTCTAGTGTTTGAAAAGACATTATGGGATGCTCAGGGGCAAATTAAGGTCGGATTGTTTTTTCTTTTCTTTGCTTCTCTTTTAAAACCTTTCTAACATCGGCCGAAAGTCGGGCGGCCGCCATTTCTTGGTAACAACAAGCTATAAGAAACAAGAAAGTAAACGGCGGGAAAAAAAATGCGCGAGCGCTTATCCGGGATCTGCGATACCGGCATCCACATAGAGCGAGCCATAGAGCGGCCTTCATTTGAGAGTCGTAAAACAACCTGGAAGTAACAAAGGAAAAAAACAAATACCAAAGTAATTACTTCGACCAATCACAGCAGCTGGTACAATCAGAGCAATGAACCAATCCAAATTCGTAACAATTCCATGCAACTTGCTCAAAGGGCGGGAAAAATCGGGCTTGCAAGTAGTGATTAATTTTGGTTTTCCTTTTCATTGGCTGATAAACTAGCGCGAGATTTTTAAACCAATCACGAAGCGTACCTAATGCAATCGCGTATTTAATTTCGACAGTCATTTGAAAACTGCTCTACGTCGGTTTACGTCGGAACGGCAAACTGTTGCTTGATAACAGAAAGCATGAAAATTTGAGAAGATGCTCGAAATCTGAAGATACTGACAGGCGAGAAATGAACTAAAATCACACGTTTCTTTGATTTTAGCCAAAATGCAACTTCAGCATAACGTTTGCGGTTTGTCGTAAAACGCGATGCCTACTCTGTAATAGAAGCAAAAAGCGGCCATTAGTCTTATTAGAAACGCGCTAAAAGTGTTCTTGTCTGAATAGATTGCCCAGGTTTTTGCTATGTGAAAATAGAATACAAGCTAATCTTTTAACTACCTGTATTTAGCTCTGGTCATGGTGGAAAAGGCAGCTCTTATCATTCGACAACTGCGAGAGAAAATTAACAGGTTTGTCGTTTGCTGTTCATTGAACTGAGGGGCTAAACATCTTGCTAACCTTTTGCTTGGGGTAGTATAGGGACCCTGGTTTGAAACTGTATATCTAAATCGTGCCCTTTGAAAACTATTTTGGTGGGACTGCAGAAAAAGTCAAGCTAAACCCAAAATTTAGGGTTTTCGAGCCAAATGTGCCCGTAAATCTGAAATCGAAAGGAAAATTCATAAGAAGGACTTCTTTAAGAAAAAGTGGGTACTAAACCCAATTAATTAATTGACAAGATTCTTTTTTTATTGTTAGACACTTTACTAATCTATGTTTAGTTTACCTTGTATGTGCTTGTACTGTTGTAATAATGCTGTAAATAAATAAACTAGCCTTTTTACGTGGAACCTTTTTAGAACGGCTGTGTTAGTTGGTTTCCGTTTTGGCAAGGCCATAGAGGAGTAGTTTGGGAAAAGTACTTTATTATAAGCTAATTCATAATTTTTATTTTTGATCATTTCTTATTTGAACTTTAGAATCAGTGATCACAGTCTTGTGAAGACGTTGTTGAAAATTGAAGCTAAAACTTGCCAAGTAAGCGATTGATGAGATTGTCAGCGTATTTTCTAATGTAACGAAACGAAATAGCGAAAACCAAGACAAACAGTCTGACATTTATTAAAGCTAACTTCAGACCCAATTAGACCTAAGCAAAAGTTTTTAGGCCTAAGGTTAGCTTTAATGAATGTTTAGGTTTGTTTCTGTACTGGTAAAACCACAGGTAACCCAGGCTCACTGTGTACGTCACGTAGGTATTAAAATATAGAGAACACATGAGGCGAAGTTTAGGTCTGAAAATATGCTAGAAAATGGTAATAAAAATCGATAAAACTTACCATGTGGTGAGCTGTTGTTGTCTTTAATACGTACACGAAGTTTCGGGGAAAATGGTCCCCGTTCACCTTCCTTCATAATATAGTGACAAGGTAGGAGACGGATGCCAGCGTCGGGACTCCGATCGACCGAAAACAAGCACGATTTTTTCCGCGAAAATCAAATCCAGTCGCTAAATAAACACGCCAGGTTCGTGGAATAGGAATTTCTCTAAACCATGAATCCACTAAAGCATCTCCAGGTAGCAACGCGGAGCCACCAGACTCCGTAAAACTTGTAAGTTAACCTGCTAAAATGGCGGCCAGAAAGCGTGGTACTCACGAAGTGCCCAATTCAAAATGGCACTGAACTCTGGACGCCTGGTGACGAGTATAATAAGTCTCCCTCGAGGGAGGGGAGTCCCAAAAAATTGCTCAGTGAGTTTTGTTTTTAGGAATTTGGGACTCCCCTCCCTCCAGAACTTATTATACTCGTCACCAGGCGTCCAAAGTTCAGTGCCATTTTGAATTGGGCACTTCGTGAGTACCACGCTTTCTGGCCGCCATTTTAGCAGGTTAACTTACAAGTTTTACGGAGTCTGGTGGCTCTACGTTGCTACCTGGAGATGCTTCAGTGGATTCATGGTTTAGAGAAATTCCTATTCCACGAACCTGGCGTGTTTATTTAGCGACTGGATTTGATTTTCGCGGAAAAAATCGTGCTTGTTTTCGGTCGATCGGAGTCCCGACGCTGGCTTCCATCTCCTACCTTGTCACTATATTATGAAGGAAGGTGAACGGGGACCATTTTCTCCGAAACTTCGTGTACGTATTAAAGACAACAACAGCTCACCACATGGTAAGTTTTATCGATTTTTATTACCATTTTCTAGCATATTTTCAGACCTAAACTTCGCCTCATGTGTTCTCTATATTTCAATACCTACGTGACGTACACGGTGAGCCTGGGTTACCTGTGGTAAAACATGTAGCTTACAAGACGTGCGACACCCTAGGTACTTCATGTATCCCCTATTATAGTGTATTTAAATTATAATGTATTCCCACGCGTATATTATAATACATTTAAATAATTAACCCTATATACCCATGCATACCCTTATATACATGAAGTACTTACCTGCGACACTCTTCGACCGCTGTCCCATAAACGCGTGTGCTCGATCCTCGATCAACGCCTTCGATATAGCTTCATAAAAGCGTCTTTTTGCTTAATACTTACCTTCCCCCAATTTGACTGAGATTTCATTCCAGGATTTCGGGTCCTATGTGGGTTGAGTTTGTTGGTTCTCAACGCTGCTTCTGCTTGGGACTCCTATTCTCTCTTTCAGTTTTCTTTGCCTGCTGCCAAGTAATCAGCATATACGCGTATCATTTGCTCTTTGAGGTTTCTTCCAGTACGTCGCTGTCCCAACCTCATTCCCAGGGTGTCTCTTCTTCCCTTCCCCTGGGAACGAGGTTGTCCCATCAAAAAGAAAAAAGAGCACTCCTGCATGGCTATCGAAATCTTTGTCATTATTATTCCCAACACAATTGACCTTCGACAAATCCCATTGCCAATCATAACAAGTAGTCCGATTGAATTATCTTCTTTTCGGTTGTAGAATATAATTTCAGACTTGTGTCAAAAACATGGTATTTCGATGCCAGATGTGGAACAAAGTCAAATCGTTAATCAAGAAGACCTAGAGGTAAGTTAGACTCAGGTTTTAGAGCCCAGATAATCGACATTCACTCCCTACTCGGATACTAGACACAAGAAAGTAACCATTATTTGCGACGCATTATTTTTTGATTTACTGTTTGCCAAATAAGCAAAAAGTCCAATAATCGCCCAACCCCCGCTCTCCCTCTTCTCCTACTTATACTGATTGATCTCCTGTACTATAGGAAAGAACATTTGAAAAGCAGCAAATCACTCCACGTGAGGTAGTCTTAGAAGAAGATAAAGAGAATAGTTCAAAGCTTTTGGCGAAACTTAACGAACTGGAGGCGAGATTGGAAGCTGCAGTCGAGGTTGAGGATTTTGATGAAGCTGATATCCTTTTCTTAGTTTGATAATGAACGATGGTGCTTGTGTTGAGGAGGAAGCTTCCAACATACGTTCGGGCGTACTATTTTGGCAATACGGAGTTTAAGATCTGCGACGCGACGGTAACGAAAACGTCATTTAAAATTGCAGCTTCAAGTTAATTAATCTTTTTCGTCATTACGTTGGCTTGTCTAACTTCTAAAAACTAGTGTAACTTTCCAGGAACTGAATTAGGAGGTGCGGTGTTGAAGCTACGACAGAAAATTCAAATTCGCTTGTGTTCACGTTCTCTCACTGGGAATTGGTAATTTCACGTCGTAGATTTGCAGAAAACGTGAAAGAAATGTACAAAAATGAAAAATGCACGTGCAGAGCGTGCAAAGCTATTGTTTTTGCTCATTAAATATGCATAATTTGTGACGTTTTCGTTGCCGTCGCGTCGTAGATCTTAAACTTGGGAATTTAAGATCTACAACGGCGACCGTCGACGAAAACGTCACCTTTATTATGTCTTTCATGTCCTACCATGTGGGCGAAGTATCCTAAAAATAAATTGGTACGAGCGTTTTCAGAGTTAAAATAGAGAATGAAGGATTCTCTGTTGCATGCTCACGTTGGCGTCAAAACTTCAAATTTGGTGATTTCACGTCGTCGTTATGCAGAGGACCGCTAAGATACTTGCTAAAATCCGTGCTGCACGTGCAGCACGATTATTAATGCTCTTTTAACCAATGATGTTATTGCTTTATGGCGTTGTCGTAGTCGTAGCCGTCGTCGTTTCTTAAGGAGGCTCGAAATAGTTTCTCCTTTTTTCAAACAAATAAACATATTCTGTCCTTAGATACAGTTAGGGCAATCATATCAAGACGAAACTTGGCCAGGGTATTAAGTACCTATCGTAGATTTCTCACATTATGTTTTCCTCCAAAATAATGTTACCATGGCAACGATACTAGGCATTTCTTTGAGCCTTAAAATCAACATATGTGGTCCTTTTTGAAGAAACGGGACGGTGAAATTTTCCCATTCATCGTTACCAGATAATGTTAGAAATACTCTCTAAAATATTTAAAATTCAACAAAATCTGTAGGTCAGTTTTTCAGAAAAATAAGTTTTTTTGAATTGTCTCTAATTTTTTTTTTCACCTACAGAATTTTTTTAAATTTGAAAGACAAACGGTTTAAATTAATCTAAGCTAACATGCAAAAAGTAAAAAAAATTCACCGTCCAGAAGCAGAGATATAAACGAGTAAAGTTGCAAAATCAGGAAAAATTAGGGGGTTACAAGATCAGCATTTACGCATACGTCACCCGCTCATTCGAGTCCGCGCGCGAGTGGAGCTACAGGTCAACACAAACGGATTTAAGTAACTATTAAACCGTTTAAGTAGAATTTTCGTAGTTTTCGTGAATAGGAGATCTCTATTTATATGCCATGTATATAGGAATTGGAGAAAGGTAAGCGAAACTAGCGGTATTTGTTTATTTCTGGTGACCCATTTAAATCATAAGCTGACGCAAGCAGCTTACGAATTGCGTGTGTGGCTTACGCGCGCGCGCTCAGCTGAAAACCCTTTCGAGCCTCCTTAATTAGGGACCTTTAGATTCTACAACGAGGACGAGAACGAGTACGAGTTTTGACTGCCCCTTTTTAGCAAAAATACTAAGGAAATTTATAACCCGTACGCTTAATCTTACTCTTTGTTAGCAATATAGGTTGCTCAGTTATTCTTATGGCTGGTAACTGAGCCTTTTTATTCATCAAAAAAGCCAAAACTGCTACCATGTTGTTGACTTGTTTTGATTCGACGACATTTTCGCAAAACCTCGTACTAAAATGACGGCGGCTTCACGTTTTTCCCGCCAAAATGACACTAGTTTGCGCGCGCTCACTGTTGCCTTATGAGAAAATCTTATACTCGTCGTCGTTCTCGTACTAGAATCTAAAGCTCTCTAATTCCCTACTCCAAGCAACGACAACGCCAAGAAGCAGTAATATTATTGGTTAAAAATGGAAACAATGATCGTGTTGCACGTATTTTTGTACATTTCTCTCCCGTATTCGTCAAAACAACAACATAAAATGACCAATTTCAGGTTTTGACGACAACGTGGACAAACAACAGTGAATCTTTCCTTCTCTCTCTTTGCTTCAAATCCGTTCGTACCAATCTGGTTATTGCATACTTCGCCCATATTGTACAACATAACAACGTGGAAACATCGTGAAACACTTAGAATAGCTTTTAAAACTACTACTTTGAAGTGACGTTTTCGTCGCCTTAGCCGTCGTGGTTTCTTTTGATGTGACAGTGAGGAACTTCCTGGTCTCTCGCGAGCTCGAGATTAGATTGCTGTATGAAATGTTTGTAGATATAGTGCTGGAGTCCAGTACTTTGCTGCCAGGATCATTCTAACCAACAAACATTTCTTGTCAAAATTTAATCAGTTCGTTTTACCCTTAACCGATTTTTAGATAGATTACAGGAAGAAATAAACCGTGTAAAACAGATTGTGGAGTAAAGACAAGCAAGCGCCGGTGCAGAAAACACTTTCCTGCGTCGATGTGTGACCTATTGTTGCTTTCGATGCCTTGAGTTTGACTTACCGTTTCATTTGGTGACACCAATTTCAAAAGAATTTTGATGGTTTCTGTCACAGAATCATTACTTCAAGATGATCTAAATTGTTATGTGCCCAGGTTTGTTTAGAGGAGGGAGAAAGAATAGTCTCCACTGTTTAAAAAAATGTAAGTTTAATTGCGCACATTAAAATTGGCTACCAGGACAAAATACTTTACCTTAAATATTGAAAATTTTATCTGTTAAATAGGTATATACAGTCCACTTGTATATGATTATATTTTGCTAAAATGTATATTAAAAAATTACGGCGACTTTATTTTGTCACATTCCTGTGAAATCTGAGATCACAAATTCGATGGATAGTCCCAAGTCCTATAAATTCACGCTCTATTTACCTTTTTTTCTTAAAAATATTTCCCAAAACTCCTTTCCTCTTTTCTTGCTTTTTATCGTCATGCGCAGACTCTGAAGTTCCATCCGCTGATCGCACAGAACCTGGCACATCTACTGGTTGTCCCGTAAATTTTACCCGCGGACTGGCAAGATTCACGGGCTTGGGTTTTATAGGTGGCTTTGATAAGTCCCGTGAACTTTGCGTCAAACGGCTCTCAGGTCCCGACGCTATTAATGGAGTCGCCGATTTCTTTTGATCTCTCGGGGGAGGGTTTGGTCGCTGAAGTTCTGAAAGGATATTGGATAGGGGGCTGTCTTCGACGCCATTTTCGAGACTACCTTCGTCATCCGAGTCGAAGTCTGGAGGCGGAGAAGCCGGTAAAACAGGAATTTCTTCACCGTCTGATAAGTCATTAAAATCAGCGAAATCCGGGGGAGGAAAAGCTGGTGGTAGACTGTCTGGTTCTAGAGGAAGGCTTCCAATATCCGCTGTAATGTCATAGCCATCGCTAGTCTCTGTTTCCATGGGCATACTACCTTGTGGAAATTCCGGGTCAGCGGAGGAAGGAGGGGTATTTACAGGGGGAGGGGGTGGAGGATCGATAAGGACATCTATTTCATCGTCAAAGCTAGTAACGGTGATGAGGGGTCTGGGTGTGCGCCCATAACGTTTTGTCACTTCCGTGGAGGCGTCGCTTTCCTGACGCTCCGGGCGCGATGATGGCGTGGGGCTTAATAGCTGGGTGACCTGTGGTGGAGGAGGTGGAGGAGGAGCAGGGAGATCGATTTGCCCAGCAGCTTCATTGATATTGCTTATCCAGCGATTAAGATCTTGAGGATCCTTGGCAACAAAAAAGAACTCTGAATCATCCTCACATAAAAGCCTAAACGCGTTCTTTCGCCTCGCAGCGTCACTGGCTTCTTCACAGAATCCATCTGTCAGATCAACGGTAGGCGCACTGTAGTTTGTACCTCGCGAGTCCTTCTTTTCACGATAGAAAAAGAGTTCGTGTCCGCGTAACACAGTATACAGCGTCTTCCACACACGCGCATGCGCTTTTCGGCCACCAGAATCAAGCTCTTGTTTACGCTGCAAGATACCTTCAATGCTAACGGGATCTCTTTTTTCCGACACTTTTCGAAGACCCTTTGCATTATTGTTCTGTTCTTCCCGTTCCACTCCTCTCACAGCCTCCTGTCGCTTCTTTTCTTCTTCTTCTTCTTCCCTTTTTGCTCTTTCTTCTGTTTTTCTCCTTTCTTCCAAAGCTCTCAAGGTCTGTTTTTCCTCTAGCTCTTTCCTTCTCTTTTCCTCTTTCTCTCTTTCTTCCTTAAGTCTTATTTGCTCCAGTCGTCTCTTCTCCATAAGCTCTTCTTCCCTTTTTGCCTGTAGTTCATCTTCTTCCTTCTTTCTAATCCATTCCATCTCTTGTCGTGCTTGTTCCTCCTCTCTTCTGAGCTCTTCCTCCTCCATCGCATCCTTTCTCTCTTTAGTTAACCCTTCCTCTTGCCACGTCCGTTTTTTAATTCCCAAAAGTTTCATTTCCTGAGCAAGGAGCATTTTCTCAAATTCATCATGCTTCTTGAGTAATTCCTCCACTGCATCTAATGAATCTCCAACGTCACTTGACTCTTGGTCTAGTTCACGAGCATTAAGCCACGCTTCTAATTGATCCGCATCTCGCTTGAAGATTTGTGCTTCTTTGCTGTGCTCTAAGTCCTGTCCCTTTTCGCCCCACGTGATTTGCAGCGCCTGCCACGCTTTAGACAATCGCTGCTTCTTGTCGATGACATCCGCCGACGCCGAGTGAGAGTCGGCGACAAGTTTATCAGCAGCGTCGTAGAAGTCATTAACACTCCTTTGCCTCGTTTCTATTTCGGCCTTGTGTTCCTGGTGACGAGTAAGGAGGCTCTCTGCGCTTGTGACGTCGTCTGGAAGCTCATCTTCGGTGATCACAGATGACATGTGACTGATCCAAGACCTAAGGTAGAAAACACCATTTGGTTTGAGTGATGTTGTTTTACCCTCAAACGAGTAGAAGTACTACACATACGACAGTTAGGTAGCCACAGCTATTCCATATGGTAGCCCAATTTCGACATATGAAAATTCACCTCTACCTGGAACGTAGCGTGTATGAGTGATTGAAAACAATGAAAGGTACAAATACCTGAAAAAGTGCGAAGATGCAGTATTTCTCCATTCTTTACTTTCTATCTGCCTGGTATTGCTACCTCCTGTTTTTGTCTAGCTGCTGTAGGGACATCTGCTAAGTTTTCCCTCGTCAGGAACTCGGTTTACCGTTTCCCAGATAAAATAACTTTCTAAATACCTACCTCTTCTGGTTTACCAACAAGGAAGTATTTGAGTTTTTCACTGTGCCATCTATCTGACATTCCTCAATTGCTGGCCTAAAATTACAATTATACCAGGGCCGCGAAGTGGCCTGCCAGTACAATTGAGATTATATGAACAGACGAAGGGAGAAATATATGAGAAAACAACAGGTATTGTCCGTTCACTTGTGAAATGTAATTATCCGTTTCGTCCACAATCAAACAAGCTGGATTTTTGTTTTTTTTCCCAGATTCCATCCGGTTACAGGGAGGACCTTAAAAACACTTCACCGTTTAGTTCAAGTGAAGCTATGATCCTCGCAGTTATGAACGCAATTTTTGCAATTGCGTAGAGAAGCCTGAAAAGCGGGGTTTGCACCCGTGACCTCGCGATACCGGTGCGCAGCTCTAACCAACTGAGCTATGAAGCCAGTGACGTTGGGAGCTGGTTATTTGTGGGTTCTAATGTTCCCGTGAGGAATGAATGAATGAATGATGAAATGATATATGAAAAGGATCATACATGAACTGCGGATATGAAATCAAGTGAAGCTATGACGTCAGTGGCTTCATAGCTCAGTTGGTTAGAGCGTCGCACCGGTATCGCGAGGTCACGGGTTCAAACCCCGTTCAAGTCCTGAATTTTTTAGGCTTCTCTACGCAATTGCAAAAAATTGCGTTCATAACTGCGAGGATCATAGCTTCACTTGATTTCATATCCGCAGTTCATATATGATCCATTTCATATATCATTTCATGACTGTTGAGTTCGTTGATACAAGTTCAGGTGTGTGACTCGTACTCGGCAGCTCAAGCTGTTGCGATGATGCTTTGACGGTGAACTCTTAGCACGGAGAGCGAAAGGACATATGGTAATTAAACAAGAATCTAATGCATATGTCTGGCACTAACAAGCCTTTAATTTGTTTGATACCTTGCTAAATATTAACGTCTAATCGCTCGTGGTAAACACCCAAACTCCAGCCTTTTGAATCCCTCAGCTTATTGGTTGGAACCCAAGTTTAGCGCGTCAGCTTCCACCCACCCTACCCTAAACTCTGTGGTTCCTAATTTTGAAGTGGAACAC
>NC_090882.1:18906376-18908876 GCF_036669935.1 Montipora foliosa | reverse complement strand
CGAGGTGATTTCCGTCTCGAGAAGCTGGTGTTTCTTTATGAAGTTGTTGGCACTTTTTACGTCTTTACCAAAATCCTTAACAAAAAAAAAAGACTTTGTGAGAACCAAAGTCATCGCAATGCGACTCAACTTCCACAGCAGCTGCAAAAGACTTACCTTGGACGTCAAATGGTTCTCTACTTCAGTGATCCAAGACTCCAAATCGCCAACATTTGTCTCGAATGTTTGCCGCTGGATAGCTTCCTTCAACCGCTGCCCTTTGTTGTTTGACATATCAGCAAGAAATTTCCACAGTTCATCAACGTCTTTCAGCCTCGCTTGTACGGTTTCACGTGATTGAGGCGTGGAAGTCAGCAGCGCATGCCCAGCTTGTAGCACGTTGTCAAGTTGACCTTTGTTTGCAGTGAGCTCCGCTTCAAATGTCTGATGTTTTTGTTGCTTCTGTAGCAAGTTTGATGTTTCTCGGTATGATGCTTCAGATGCTGTTTGGAGTTTGTCTTTCATCCATGACTCGACCTGCGAGGAATCAGAAATTAATCGTATCTAGCTTACTTTCGAACGACGTTTCTCACTTTTGGTACAAACTTCTTTGTAACATACATACTGTGATGTAGTAAAAAAAAAAGTAAAGTGAAGTCTGTTTACGAGCCAAGTGGCCCATCAGAGCCGGTTTCTGTGGCATGAAGCGACTTGGAGTATTTTTTTACCCTCCTCTGAATGGGATGCCAGTCCATAGCAGGGTTACCCCCCAGCATTTCGCCGGTACCCATTTACACACCTGGGTGGAGAGAGGCACCGTGGGAGTAAAGTGTCTTTTTCAAGAACACAAAACAATGTCCCCGGCCAGGACCCGAACCCGGACAACTCGATCCGGAGTCGAGCACACTAACCATGAGGCCACCACGCCTCACACACGTGATGTAGAGTACCAATAATCTCTCTCGTTCTGCCTTTGTTAGCAAAGAACATTTTCCATTTGAACGTCAAAAAATAAACTTTTGGCCTTATCAAAAGAGCAGTTGGTCAAATGTCTCGAATCCTACGTAAAAGTATAAGAATCAAAAGGAGAAAAAGGGTTTAAATGCTGATTCGTTTACTACTTTTGAATTATTATTATTATCATCATCATCATCATCATCATCATCATTATTCGTTGAAGTGTTGTATCTCGCTGAGGCGAAGCTTCGAATAAGCAAATGTGATAACTGCCGTTCATATTCTGTCCAACTCTCAAACCAGGATTCCTAGTGATTCTGGGTAGTTCCAGTCTTTAGCGAGAGCAAACGGACAAAACAGAAATTTCCAAAGAAATAACCGTTACCCCCCACGAAGGATTCGAACTACCTTGGATCGGCTTGGAAATTAGGCCACTTAGACCCATTTATGAGCTTAATGAAGCCAAAGCAAAAACACATGCAATCTTGTGTTTCCTTACCTCCTCTGCGTCCCTCAGAAACTGAAACACTTTTCTAGACTCGCCCAAATCTCCAGCCTTCACAGTGGCCATCTTTTTCAGTCTTTCCCAGTTTCCCAGGACCTCTTCGTAACGCTGAGCTATCAAGTCTGAGTCAACGTGTTCCTGTTGTATTAGCTGGTCAGAGCACTGCTGCAGAGCCTTGATCTTCTCTTCATAAGCCGCGATGGATTTTTCAAAGTTGAGTTGGTTCTTCAGCAATGTCTCCACTGTATCTAGACTGTCGCTGAATTCCTCCGCTTGAAGGAACGCCTCTTTGGTTGCTATCCACGAATCGGATTGTTCAGCGTCTCGCAAAAATAGCTACGTGAAAAAAGACAAGGTCAAAAGGCGGTATAGTCATAATTGCCACAAAACCACAAAAAACTGAAGGATTCTGTGATGTCATATCGGACTGGGATTGACTTTAAGCCCTTACAAATAGTGAAATGAAAAAAATGAACACTAAATGAACTGAAGAGAGCTATTTTCTTGGAATGGTGACTCAGGGATAATCGGTAAGAATCCGATTGCTCCTTTGCAGGAGTCGAACCTTCGACCTTCCGATTACAAGTTCGGATGCTCTACCACTGAAGAGATTTTTTTGTCGATGTTGACTCGGGGATACTCGGAAAAATCCGAGTGCCTCTTTGCAAGAGTCGAACCTACCAACTTCCGATTACTAGTTCGGATGCTCTAATACTGAAGAGAGTTTTCTTTATTTGTCGATGTTAACTCGGGGATTCTCGGAAAAAACCCGAGTGCCCCTTTGCAGGAGTCGAACCTACGACCTTCCTTCCGATTACCAGTTCGGGTGCTCTTCCATTCAACAAGTAAGCACATGACCTTGAAGCATGTAACTAACTCTTTTCTTTGGAACAAAGCTGGGGATTTTAGGGCACCGATTATACGCCCAAATATGGACAAAAGTCATATCATATCATATCATACATCTTTATTTACGCTCGGATTTTTAGAGTAGCTTGGTGCAGCTAATATCTCCGAGCATTTACCCTCCCAACCATGATACACCACAGAAGACAGACC
>NC_090882.1:18891376-18898876 GCF_036669935.1 Montipora foliosa | reverse complement strand
GTCTCGCAGTGATGAGCGCAAATTTCTATTGCGTCGAGAAGCCTGAAAAATTTTTTTTTCAGGACTTCAACGGGATTTGAACCCGCGACCTCACGATACCGGTGCGATGATGTATTTCATATATATCTTTCAGTCTATATAGACCTTATTCCAAAATGGCCGTCATTTAAATATTCTTTTGTTTTTACTCAAATTAGCCCTTGATGCCTCGTTTTTGAGCTGAAAATTCAAAAGAATATCTTGCCTTGAACGAGGCATTAAGGTCTAATTTCAATAAAAACAAAAGAATATCTAAATGGCGGCCATTTTGGAATAAGGTGTATTATGTGGTAAAGACTTGTTTCCATATCTCATAGTGCCTTTGGACGTGAGGGGCCTGGGGTTGCGGTAGGGAGTGAAGGGTACAATAGGGAGCTTAAGCAACGACAACGGCGACGGCAACGAGAACGTCATCTCAAAATATAAATTAGCGTTACAATGTATTTTAATCGCTTCGTGACTATTTCAACGTTTTTAATATGACAAGGGTGTGGTAATTCCTCAAAGATGACACCAATCGAAACGGCTGACGTTCTTCATAAAACCAAAAACCTGGCTATTTCACGTTGTTGTTTTGCTGACGACGGCAACGAAATGGACAAAAGTGAAAAACGCACGTGCAGGGCGTGCAAAGCTATTGTTTTTACCCACTTAATATGCAAATTTGTGACGTTGTCGTTGCTTAAGCTCCCTAATAGCTGAAACAACCCAAACCTTTACAAAAATGCTAACCTTAGGCCTAAACAATGTGCTTTAGATAATGTTTAGGCCTAAGGTTAGCGTTCTTGCATGGGTTTGGGTTGTTTCAGTTTTGTTGTTCCAGGCCCCTCACGTCCAAGGGCACTTTGAGATATGGAACCAAGTCTTTACCATATTATGCAATGACGTTTCCAGGCTGCTACTGGGTCATCGATGTCATAATCACCATTATCATCACCAATACTGTCGTGGTCACCATCTCCACAGTCACAGGCATTATGTAATGTTTAAAAAAAACGAGCAGCAGTGTTTAAATGAGGTTAAACGAAGTTTAACCAAGTAAACAACTAGGAGCGACTGCAGCCAGTTGGTCAGTGGTTTTAGTATACTTGCGCATGCGTGGAATACCTCGTGCTTTGGGCTGTATCGCTTATTTATCAGTGTGGCGGGAAGTAGGAGCATTGTGTGTGGAGCGTTTAGCGGTTTTGTTTCCTATCTACAGTTGTCATTCCGTAGATGTGTTCAAAACTGCTTTCCTGTTAGTCAGGATTCCTTTTGGGTCCAGTTACGGGTTTGTTCTGGGGGAAACGCAACTTCGGGCGAACTTGCGATCGAGTTTGGATAGCCGCCATGTTGGAGTCTTGTAGCTTTATTTTTGGCAACGTCAGTTCACGCAGCTTCAGTAAGCGTTTTCTACCATCGAGATCTTATTCAGGGTCCCGCTTCTTATCGCATAAAGCCATTCACGACCACGTGGAATTTGCTTGGGATCACAGCGTGACCTTTGGCCATCTCCGATCCCCGTACAAGAATCACCTGGCGGGAAGCTTGTCTTCGACCGACCTTGGACAGCGTATCCTTTGCACAGTTTCATATGGGACAGGGCATTTCATGCATTTGGACTTATGAGCTACACCTAGCTCAGTTGTTAGGTGGCGTAGCGTCAATTTTAGCGTCTCGCTCGTATTCTGTCAGGCTTTTAGCGTTATGGTCGCGTCATAGGCTCTCTCTCTTGGTTGTAGTTTGTTTCTAGTTTTTCTTTGGGCCTCGTACTCGACTATAAGCATATTATTGATACTACTATTACTATTATCAAGATGCTTGGGCCGTTGTATATTAAGTGACGTGCATTGGAGTTTGCTTTATTTTATGTATCGGCGTGGCGTTAGCGTGTATTTTCTCCTTTCATTTGCTAGCATGTTGCGTGGACTTGTTTTGTACAATTTTACGTACTTACGTAGTTTAATATAATTACTTAGTTTACGAGGAGCAAGCGTTATACTTTTTTGCATTGTTGTTTAGCGTTGCGTTCCACCTTATAGTTGCATTGCGTTGTTTTTTAGCGTTGCATTGCGGGGCGTTATATATGTTTTTTGTATTACGTGGCGTTATATTCCTTTTTTTTTTTGTATTGCGTGGCGTTGTATTCTCAGCGTTGTTTAGCGTTGCGTTGCGTCTTAGCGTTGCATTGCGGTGTACTCCCAGCGTTGTTTTTTAGCGTTGTATTGCGTGGCGTTATATTCCTTTTTTTTTGTATTGCGTGGCGTTATATTCCTTTTTTTTTTGTATTGCGTGGCGTTATATTCTATTTTTTTTTTGTATTGCGTGGCGTTGTATTCTTACGTTGTTTAGGGTTGCGTTGCATCTTAGCGCTGCGTTGCATTGCATTGTATTTTCAGCGTTGTTTAGCGTTGCATTGCGTGGCGTTGTATTCTCAGCGTTGTTAGCGTTGCGCTGTATTCTTGGCGATGTTGTCTAGTGTGTGTTGTTTTCCCAGTCCACTTCCGCCCCATTACACCCCTCTCCATTCCGCAGTCTGCTGTTGTCCACATGTGCATGGATCCCTTGGGTTGGTTGTAGTTTCTGGGTTGTTCTAGCAGTTTGCGGTTAGCACATTGCAGTGGTCTAGGCTGTTAGCGTGGTCATGAGCAGCTCTTTGGTTGTTGGGTGCCGTCGGATTGGGCGAGTCGGGGCTCTTGCTTAGGGGCCATGAGCCCCTCTCTCCGAGCCATCTAGGCTCGGAGGTCCTCCGGCTGGGCGTGGGGGCTCATGGCTGGGTTGTCAGGTTTTGCCAGCCATCGGTGCAGTCTCCACCTTGGAGCTGGCTGCCAATAGTGGAAGCTCCAGGATGTTTCGGGCACCCAACCTCCAAAGAGCGACGATGTTGTTTAATGAGGTTAAACGAAGTTTAACCAAGTAAACAACTAGGAGCGACTGCAGCCAGTTTGTCAGTGGTTTTAGTATACTTGCGCATGCGTGGAATACCTCGTGCTTTGGGCTGTATCGCTTATTTATCAGTGTGGCGGGAAGTAGGAGCATTGTGTGTGGAGCGTTTAGCGGTTTTGTTCCCCCCCCCCCCCCTCCCCACCCTCAGCTTTCCACTGTCTATCAGTGTGACGGGTGCCTGTCCTTTTCGGGGGCGTGGGGGCTCATGGCTGGGTTGTCAGGTTTTGCCAGTCATCGGTGCAGTCTCCACCTTGGAGCTGGCTGCCAATAGTGGAAGCTCCAGGATGTTTCGGGCACCCAACCTCCAAAGAGCGACGATGTTGTTTAACGGGTTTAAAAATACGAGGCGTAGCCGATTGTTTTTAGACCAAAAACTGCAACACGTGCTGCGAGTCTCTTTGAACGGCTTCAAAAACATTTCACAAAAAGAGTACCCCTCGGGAGTCCTTCAAAAAGTGAAGGGAAGATATTAGCATACAAGAAAACTAAAGGAGTGTTTTATCGGGTTTAAAGCTCATGTACGTGACGCTTTATGGGAGGCAATGTGGCCCAGTGGTTAGGGCGCTTGCCTTGAGATCGGGAGATCCTGGGTTCAAGACCCGCTCTGACCACTCAGATCCTAGAAGTCCCTGGTTCAACTTCCCAGATGCACTTGTAAATAGCCAACTGGTTTGCCTCCAGCCAGTTGGGATTCTTAACAGTTGTTGTTGTTGTTCTGTTCCGTCATTTCGTTGTGTTTCATTGGCCCTGAAAAGCCTCTATGGGGGAGCGGTCAATTAAGTATGTATTGTATTATTTATCGATGTTTTGAAGGGCTGTTAGGCTCATGAATCATAAACGAGTTTTTGAATGTTGTCATCATCAGCAACAGTACTACTAGAATCATCATTGTCATCACCACCACTTTGCTCCAGTTTCTAGAGAACCACACAAAGCTGAAATCGTGAACAGTAAACCACGCAATCAAACTGTCACACACAAGATCGTAACACCAAAAAAAAACATGCATTTTCCATCAGTCTTTGCAAAAAGAATGTGGCTTTCTTGAAGTCCTCAAAGTATGAGACGACAGACAAGTGCAGGGAAACAAAGCTGCCATTTCTACAAAGCCGTTCACCCATTTGGAGGTGCAAAGGCAGCAGGGAGAAGGGGCTGTTCAGCACCCTTGCGTGCGCGACCAAAGCACATAGCCCGATTATCTGTATTAAAGTACACTTTAGAGGACAACATGGCTTATTAAAACAAGGACAAAACAGTAATAGTTGGTAATCAAGAAATAAACCTATTTTACAGTACATATCAATCAGTGACAAGAAAGACGATACCTCCTGTGAGCTTGTCAAGGTATCGATCTGTTTGGCATCCCTTAAGAACACATGCAAGTCATACGCCTGATCCAGTTCCGTTTTGTGGTCTTCCCAAGTGGCGTACAAGCCTTCACGTTCTGTTAAAAGAAGCTCTAATTTCTCTGCAATCTGCAAACGTAATAAAACGGATTTAAGGAGAAGAAAGTTTTTTTTGCCTCAACGGAGTGCAAGAAGACAAGGATAACTAACCTCATCGGATGCAAAATGACCGTTATCGATCATCTTTTCGCCAGCTTCCATGACCTTATTAAAGCCTTCCTCTCTGGCGTCCATCTCTGATCGATATTCATCAATCCGTCTCAGGAGTGTTTCGGCATCTGTGACGTCATGTACAGGTTCCCCGGACGAGATTGTGCGACTCATATCAATACACCATGAAACCAAGTCCCGGATCTAATGACAAATAAAAACAGGACACTAGTTACTGGCAAATGACTTTTTAGTTTAGCAGAAGTTATAATACATTCGCAGTTCCTGTTCAAAGCGAAATCACGGCGACCAACACATATTCTAATTGAAAACCCTACCCAAACGATAAAAGTGGTTCGAGGATATAAAGAAAGTTTCAATCACAAACAAACGCGGGGCTATAATCCACACGAAAAGCGACCTTCTTTAAGACATATCTCCGATATCAAGCTATTACCTCGTTATTGAGTTTGTGAAAGTCACTGGAATCCTTCAACTTGCACTTCTTTCTGGAAGTTTTTCGATTAAGCTCTTCCCACAGACTCAACACAAACTCTTCATGCTTCTTGATTGACTCGGCTGTGTGACCTGGAACCCATAGTCGTCATCAATACCAAAGTAAGGCTTTGCAAAAACAGGAAGAGAGCAGAGGGCTTTGGAGTTTAAATTAAGGCTGATTTTATCAAGTGATACAGCATTAGCAGAAGCAACGTACTCAAACGGCTCAACTTGTTGTTAATTTTGCTTCGAGTATTACCGGGTCACTATCGAAATATGTCTTCACAGCATTCTACTCTTCGTTTCCCGCTTATCTGACCATGTATCTGTATATCAACTGGTCAAAATGGTTTGACCTTTAAAGTGAAACTAAAAATCTACACTCGGGTAATCTTTTGCTTTTCAATTTCCCTCAAACCACGATTTTCAATGTGACCTGTGCAACGTAAACATACAATGATTAAAATGCCAGTGTCGATAATTATAAAGTGAGTGCGGTCGCGTGGTCGCAAGGTTTTTTTTTCGAATTTCAAAAGTAATTTGATTAAAAACATAATTTTTCTGCAAACCTTACACTTCCTTTCTATTTGCTTTGGTCCTGAGAAGGAGGAAAACTGCTTTTCAATAGTCCTTATTGGAGTTGAACCTGCAGGCACATTTTCTTTTGTTTAAAACTACATGCAAAAGAGGCATTAGGGGTCAATTCAATACAAAATGACCCCTTAGCCTCGTTCATGTGGCAAAACCGCTGATAACTCCGATAAGGGCTTTTTTAAGGGCAAAGTTCTCCCATTTCAAGGAAAACAAGCCTGAAGCGAGTTAATGTTAGTTTAAAACTAAAACGTTTCCTTTGTGACATCAACAAAGAAGAAGTTCTCGCGCAAAAAATTGACCAATCCTGATGAGAAACGACCTGCGCGCGCTGGAGTTTGAATTTGCGCCCTCGTTCTTCAAAGCCAAAGCAGGGCATCCTTAGGCCATTTTTTCTCTGATTCAACAAATGAAGATACTTCCTTATAGTGTTTTGTAATTGTAATGGTTTGACGATATATATTGACCCATAATTTTTCCATGCGTTTGCACTGCCCTATCTAGAGTGGCTTCGTAGCTCGTTGCTTAAAAACCGATACAGTATTAGGAAAAACGGGCAGATCTTCAGAGCCTTCTGGGCGAATATAATGGCTCTATACCTCTGGCATCGGACCGGGCAAGAACCGGAGATCCCAAGTTCAAGTGATTTTTTTTCAGCTTGCAAAAAAAACAACCATATTATCCTCAAAATGTTTATTTTTCCAGTAGTTAAGTCAGTTACAGTTTTAAGACGGGATGTGTTTATTCTCACCTTGATAGGCGGTCTGTAATTTTCCCGACTCAACGCTTAGTGTTTCAACCTGCTGTTTCACCACCATCAAATCCCTCTCGTGTCCTTCATGTTTCCTCTGAAGGCCCTGGACACTAGCTATGTCTCGTCCCAGGTCCTCCATGGACAACGACGCATCCTTTTCCTGTATGCGACTGATGAGTTCGTTCAAGTCTCGATTAAACCGGTGAATTTCCGCAGCGCTTGCGAGTCTCTTGGTACGGATTCTGATTTGATCCTGTAATTGAGCCCACATAGATCTGGGTGGGGAAAAAACACAAACAAAAGGAAAAATAATACAAAATGAAGAGATGAAGTTCTTCAACTTCAATACTTCTCAATACGTGTGGAAACCTAGTCTTCTTTTTTGAAGGAATATATGCCAGGGATAACTTTGGCGGTCTGGCGAATTTTAGGCGCTTCCTTCCAGAGGGGTTGACATTTGAATTATGGCCGCGCGAAAACCTGCAACGATGTCAAACGAGAAAGCGAGGGGGAGGGGTAAGAGTGAGAAACTCTCACTCCTACTCCTCGGCCCCTCCCCTCCCCCCCCTGTCTAAAATTCTCCAAAGTGCAGGCTAGCTGGAAGCTGGTGATCATGAATTGCGCGTTTGTGCATCATTTCCCGTAATGAGCTGAAAACGACTCAGTACCTCATAGGTTCATTTCAGTTAGTTATGGTAACACACCTCAGTATATCCTGTTGCTCTTTGATGACAACAGTGTCCGTGTGTCCCTCAGCAACCAGACGCTTGGCGAAGTTATCCACTTCACTGAACTGTTCAGCTTTAGCCAGAGCACTTCGTTTAAAATCTTCAAATTTACCCTGAATTGTCTGTTAACAAGGTATATTAATTTCAGTGAGCCGCAAATCACAAGTGAGTAACCTAAATTCTCAAATCTGATTGGCTAATAGCATGCTCGTAAACAACTTTCCGAGATGACAAATATGTAAGGAAAATATAAACTCTGAAGAAAATGGATTCAGTAGAGAGTGTAGACAGTGAAAGTAAATCAGTTTTACTATCCAGAGGAAGAAATCTCCAACGAAACGACGGCTTTCAACAAAAAGAAGAGATAAATAAATTATTTCCCGGTCTTGGTCGGTCCGTATGGAAAAAA
>NC_090882.1:18863876-18878876 GCF_036669935.1 Montipora foliosa | reverse complement strand
CAGACCACGTGATGTTCTCAAGGGAATTTTCCTTTTGTTTTTTCATAAGTTATGCGTACATATTCACGTGCATAGGACAACATTTGAAAGAAAGTTTTCCCTAGAGTAACATCACGTGGTCTGACATGGGAAAACAAAATGTACAAGCTAAAGAGGTCTATTGTCAAGGCCTGTACACAATAAAGAGCCAAACGTGGGCACATATCACGCGTCAGCATTTTATCTTAGAATTAACAAGCAGAGGTCTTACCATTGTCGATCAGGGTGACCAGCTTCTAGCAGACTGTCAGCCATGTCTGATAAAGCGTTTATCTTCTCCTCCTGAGCTGTCAAGGTCTTCTCAAAATTTTCTTGTTGTTTAAGCAGCATTACAACATCATCAACAGATGTCTTCGGAGAAACGAAATGATTAAAACCTCCTTACTTCATTTCAGCCAATGATCTTAGTTCATTTAGCTGGAGTTTTGTAAAATACACAACGCTTTGACCAATCAGAAGCACTAACATTCAAATTAACCAGAGTTAGTAGATTAACCAGAGTCTACTAACTCTGAATTAACAAACCAAAGCCAACGAAAGAGTGCCAAACGTTAAAATTGGTTTCGGTTTTGATTGGTTGTAAAAAGTCACACAATACTTTTTTAACTATGAAATTATATATGAAATAGATCATATATGAACTGGGGATATGAAATCAAGTGAAGCTATGATCCTCGCAGTTGATCGTTGATTCATTCCTCACGGGAACATTGGAACCCACAAAAGACCAGCTCCCAACGTCAGTGGCTTCATATTTCAGTTGGTTAGAGCGTCGCACCGGTATCGCGAGGCCACGGGTTCAAACCCTGTTGAAGTCCTGAATTTTTCAGGCTTCTCTACGCAATTGCAAAAATTGCGTTCATAACTGCGAGGATCATATCTTCACTTGACACTTTTTTTTATTAACAAACTATTTCGCTGATATTAAGTTCCGAGTGAACTCTGCATCATTCCTCACTCTTGGCAAAATAGTCTTTCACTGATCAAGATTGTTGAAGCAATATGCACTCAGAGAAAATAAATTGGGAATAAATGAAAATCGATCTCATAGACTGATTACAGAATTACTCCATACCCCAAGATCATCATTGGAGAGAAAAGCTTCGTGAGAAGCTGACAGAGAGTCAATATGCTGTGTATCCCGGATAAATGCCTGCAAAATAAATATTAAAATAGTTTCATTTTTATGATTATTAGCTCTACATCTTTTACCAACCCACATATGCATGGAAACATGAGCACATATTAGTTTCAACGCCATTCCATTCTGCAAGTAAGTCAGTTAAGTATATACTGCCAGCGCCTTAGCCAGTTTGAGGAGAGAAGAGACCCATAACCCAGTCATTTTTTCCAAGAATACAATATTTTATAGTTTGCTGCACAGCACAAAATGCCAACCACTAGACAAATAATCAAATGGGTGGCGAAACAGATGGAGTTGGATTGTGTTTTTTTATTCCGAAGCACAGTTACTCCAATTTCGTATTTTGCGATGTGTTCAAAAGGAAAGACCGATTGTATTAAGAAGACCCATGTTCCTTGATATTATCCCGGTGAGGAATTTGTTTCCTGGGTTGGGCGTTCCGTCAGTACTCTGTTGTTGTAAAATTCACTAATTCAATAATACCTCACAAGGGTGACAACCTTCAGGTTCACAGCATTTAGCTCGCATTTATACAAAATAACCACTCTGTAAGACAATGGGGTCTATGATTTACCCACTGACCTGCAAATCCTGGCCTTCAAGAAGTATGTCATTTCGTTCACACCAAGTCTCTTCTAGTGCTGCTTTCTCCTTTTTGAGTGCTGTCAATCTGTCTTTAACTTGTTTCATTCGAGGACTGGAAGCTATCATCTTCTCTCCATATTCTATCAACTGGTCAAATCTAAACAAAGTGCCCAGTACACAGTTCGTATTAGTTTACTGAGCATTGGAGTCTCGTTTTCAAATTGTCTCCAAAATGGTTTCCTAAATTTAGGGAATTAAAACACATTTGTACATTTGGAGGAGTAGACTTGGTAACTCTATTCTTCAAAAAGACAGTTTCTACTATAGTGGTATACCTTTCATACCTTGCAGCCTTGCAGGGTGACTCAAGGGGACTTGTTTTAGTGATGGGGGGAGCGGTTATCAAATTACCTGGGGACTCAACTTGCCAGCACAAATTAACCCATTAACCCCTAAACCGGCCTAAACCGGCCATACTTAGTATTTTACTCGGTCTAACACCAGACGGTTTTACTCGTCAGTGGGGAACCCCTGGGAATCAATGGGTTAATCAATTTTGAACTGCACCTGTCATTATGAGTTTGAATGTCTTCCCACTTCTCTTCATGTTCCTGGATGAGCTGTTTTGCACTGTTTACATCGGTTGGTTTCTCCGCGATCCTGAGTGACTCACGCACATCCGATGCCCATGATAACTACCACGCAATTCAAAAACAGGAATATGATTTAGACCAAGTATTTCAAAAAAATACCTTTTTTTGAGAATCTTAGGGCAACAAGACAATAGGGAGCTTTAGCAACGACGACGGGAACGGCAACGAGAACGTCATCTCAAAACATAAATTCCCATCACTGTAATTACTTTGAGACTATTCCAAGCTTTTTAACATGACAATGGTGTGGCAGTCCCTCAAGAATGAAACCGTTATGAGTCAAGCTTAATTTAGGGGAGAAAATGAAAATTTATCTCCCAAGTGCTGACGTCCTCTATGAAACCTCGAATTTGGCTATTTCACGTTGTTGTTTTGCTGACGACGGCAAAGAAATGAACAAAAGTGAAAAACGCACGTGCAGGGCGTGCAAAGCTATTTTTTTTGCCCACTAAATATGCAAATTTGTGACGTTCTCGTTGCCGTCGCCGTTGCCGTTGTCTTACTAAAGCTCTCTAATATTAAAGTTAAAGGGAAAAAAATATGAGAACTTTACCAAGTCCCTTGAGTCTGCCAAAAATCCTTGTTGACCATATGCTTCATCCAAGACATGTTTTCTTTTACTTGCTTTTCCCTATGGAAGATAATTTTATCCCATATTTTACCACAGAGTAGTCCACACAGTCAAAATTATACTGGAGTTTGAAACTTGATTTTTTGCAGATAAGTACACTGTGTGGGCATAATGGTTTAGTAATAAACTTTTTCCACATCATTGATGGAGAAGGGCATAAACCAATTTTAAAAGTTCGGAATAGAGCGTTTTCACATGACGTCACAGTGTATGTTGGTGTTCCAAAACAAAGGATTGGCGGCTATGTTGTACTAAACTAATCCTCTGGGATTTGAACTCTATTTTTATTCAAATACTTTCTTTTGTTTCAGTAATCCAATATGGCTGCTGGTCACGTGAGTGAAAACACTCATATGGGCAAATGGTGTCGATGGAGAATATCACATCATGATTGGAAAAAGAAAGTGAAACAAACATATAAAATCATAAATAATTACATCTTAAAACCTTAAAAGTGATCACAAAGAGGGAAACCTCCAGTTTGAAGATAGTTGGAATACAAACCTTTAAACCATTCCAGAGATGTAGAATTTCTGCTTCTTTTTCTTTAATCTGCTTAGCCTGTCTGGGATGTTGAGACACTAACCTGGAAGACAAAAAGGGAAAAGACAAAATTATTTTCTTTTTAACAATACAGTAAACACCCGCATAATATTATTATAACAAGAACACTTTTTTCAGGTTAAAGGCTGATCGTGTTCTTATTTGAGGGATGCTTAGTGAAAAATAAGCCTGAAAGTGTTCTTAAAATGTTCTTAAAATTGGTTTCAGAAATACTTCAAATTATACATTACTGAAGGTTTAATTAACTTACAATGCTGTTTTGTAATAGATTTTTTTAGTTTGTAATGGTCCTGAACACCATAAGTACTTTGATATAAGTTACTGTACTGTATTGTTTCCTTATCCTAATACCCTTTCTCTTTGTATTAAGAACATGTTTTATTTATCAGGCTGAATTTGTTCTTATTTATATGGTGCTTTATTGGCCAAATTTCAGCCTGATGTTCTTAATCCACTTGTTCTTATATGCAAGTGTTTACTGTATTCACTTCATCAGTTTGCTTTAAGAGCACAAAAGGTACATCAAGAGAGTTTACAACTTTACACTGTTTACACAGTATTAAAAACAACATAACATGACACAATCATGCCATTCTCATTTTTATAGCAAGCAAGACAAAGCCCATACTGTTATCACACAAAAAGACTAATAAACAACATACAACTGAGCCTGCTCTTGAAGCTTCAAAAGTTTTTCATCCACTGCAGCAAGATCTCTTTCAAACCCCTAAAAAGTATCATATCAAATGAACAGAAAATGGCACAGAAAATGTTAAGTCTGTAATTATGTCAAAAAAATAAGTACTGAAGCTTGGTGGGTGGATTCACATGGGAGGGGTGGATTGGGGTGGGTTGGTTGGAATAATTAAATAATTGAAGTTGAGCAAGTAGACATCCTTGGAGAAATTAACTTCCATGATCTATGAATATCTAAGGGTAAATAACATATTTGTCTCCTCTTTACAAATATATAAATATATCATCATATGAGCAGCAGTGTTTCAACACAACTACAAAACAGATTCAGTAGCTGTGATGAAACACACAAATATTTTAACTACTTTTTCAGCACCTACATTCATTTCACACATTCATCTAAATTATATTATTTTATAATACACAGGAAATAAAATTTTAAGCTTACAGAAGTCAGATGAAATGTACATCAGATATACAGCCCTAATTTAATTAGAAATCAAACCTTTTTTCACCACCCAATTCATTAATGAAACAAATAAGATGTCATAAAGTCTCTTTTGACTGCTGGTCTCTTTGTTTGACTTTTTCAATTACTTAATCAACCATTCATTGACTGGTAGTAACAGCCCATGATTTTATACATAATGTTACCTGGTGTCGCCTTTGTAAAGCTCTTACAGTCTCCAAGTCTCTTCCTAGGTCTTCGTCAGACAATACAGCATCCTTCTCTTGCATCCAGGCATTCATCTCACCACACGAGTCAAAGAAAAGTTCAACACTGCAAGACAAAAAGACAACAAAGAACTCGGTTTGAATCATCATAGTGTTTCTCCAAGTGGAACCTTGAGAGATAGGGCGTGGTAGACCGCCATGCAACTGCAACTGCTACGAATCACGTAGCAGCTGTCACAACGCATAATGTGTGGTTCCAGAAAATATCCATACCCCCACCACGGAAGACAATTGGAAATTCCGAGGGAGAGGGGGGGTTAAAGGGCAGTAATTTCCAAGGGGTAGGGGGGTATCGTGGGAAACTACTTTTCCAAAGGGTCACGAACCACATACAAAACATTGAAAGCAACATACGATCGATCTGAAGCACAAAACACACTATCGGACGATGTTTTGAAACAAAAGTCAGTTTTGAGATAAAGTTAATACTATTAGCTGCAATGTTTCCGTTTTTCTTTGAGTTAGCTAGCGCTACAATCTCCCGAAGCTAAGAACAATGTGTCTTTCATTTGGGACGGATTCAAAACATTTAAAATGGCGGTCTCAACTGGAGTCTCGTCCCCAGCCTTCCACGTTTGTCTCTTTTTCGTCCAACCAACACTTCCGTTCACTTGAGTATCACTTTTCGCTACCTTCACATGCAGTAAACACATTTTTGATAGGATTTATGTTTTACTGGGGGTAGTAACTCATTGAAAATGCGATAAGACGCAAGTTCCCACCATCTCAACGCTTGTGTGCAACGACATTTTCTTTTTTGTGGGTGGCATTTAGACCACGGACAGGAACCGGGAGTCAAGTTTTCTCTTCTTTGAGTAAACGCAATATTTATTGCGGCCTCGGGAAACGATTGTTGAGGTTCAGTTCGTTATGTCAAACTGGAAATTCTAAAACAGGAGTTTGACTACTCATTGGAGGAAGTAAATCGCGCCAAAAACAATAACAGTTGATAATATTCTTCGTAAAACAATCGCCTTTGTGACGACGTTCACGAAACCTACCACGTCAACTTTTGTGGTCCCTAAATATTAAAGAATCAACCTGAAGAAACTGACAAAATGTGTAGGCAAAGGAACCTTGTAAGTTTCTGATTTATTTACTATGGTTTGCGAAGTTGTTTAAGCGAGTGAAATGTTCTCATTGAAGTTCGCACAAAAACGTGAAACAGTCGACGTGCAACCCAAATGTTAAAGCTTTGCAAAGTTGATAGCGCACAAGCTGAAAATTTAGCTGGATAATGAGCTTAACAAAGCGTTATATTTTTCTAAAAGTTAACCTTAATGTTTACACTGTTGTAATAAAATTCTACCGCAATTACGTAACTAATTCACTCTCGTTTTTATACGTAAAAAAATTCTGGAAATTCCTGAGGGGAGGGGGGGTCATCAAAGACCCCCCTGGAACGGAAAATCCTGGGGGGAGGGGGGGTGCAAATCAAAAAGTCTTCCGTGGTGGGGGTATGGATATTTTCTGGAACCACACAATGAGATTGGCTTTCATTTATACCCAAGCCAAAAACAAAAGACTGCCATAAGTGGTGATCACATGAGTGAGACTGATAAGAACTCCTCTGATTAAGCAGACCATTCCAATGAAACCATGTAGACCTCTTTTTTCCTTTGGTGCAAGAGGTAACAAACATACCCATGCTTTTCTTTAAGTTCTTCTTCCTTGGCTTGCTTCAAACGTTGGAGATTTTCCCACCTGCATAATCAAACACACAGAAGTCCATGGCATCTTTCAACATCGTTACCAGTAAAATATAACAAATAAAGTGGAATATTCAGCAATTTCGCAGTGGGGGGATAATCCCTTGCAAATGCTTCTTTCACATCAGACATAGCAGGGGTGGTCCAGTGGTAAACGCATTGGATTTCCATGCTACTACACAAAGTTCCCACTCGGATCATTGGCTAAATTCAGTGGTCCTAGAGCCAACCACATTGCGATACACTTTGTGAACAGCCTCTTGCCAGATACTGCTTCTAACCATTATATTAATTCAATAAACCAAATCGGCTAACTCAATGTTGTACCCAATTCAAACCCTTTGGGAATGAACGTTTTGTTCCAGGTATTTCCATACCATTTAATTATGAATGCTTCATTATTATGCAAATACAACACACAAAGATTCTTAATCCCGGGAGATTTGAATTGGGTACAACATTGAGTTAGCCGATTAGGTCTATTCAGACTTTCAGATAATTGAAAACTACTATTCTTATAAACAAATGACATTGGGACCGTCTTGTACTTTCCTGACTACCTTGTACCTTTGCCTCTCCCATTCCTCCCCCCTCTAATCAATGTTGACCCCAAATAAGCTAATGTCACTCAGCAACACAACTGTTTGGAAATTCAACATTGAATGCGGGGGAAGGGGGAGAAGGTTAATAATTAATGATATTAATAATTTATTTCAGAGAACGAAGTAATAAGTTCTTACTAAAACATTTAGTTATAAAAACGGGCATTTTCAAGTTAGAGTTCGTGAATAAAATTTCCGCATATATACAATTTCTGAAACAATGGAATGAAGGTAAAAGCTAAGTATTTACATACGAATAATAAAAATATAGAACGCGAAAATAAATCGTTTATGCTCCTCGACACGTTGATATAAGTGTCAGCTTGTAAAGCCGACATAATCTGCATCACACAGATCACACTGAAAGGAATATACAACGTTTTGCTGGTTGACAATTGGAGGTTTAGGTTCCTTAGCTCTTCATGCAGAAAACTGCATGAAAATTCTGAGCCTGTCCCACTTATTTTTTTTTTAGTACACTTGCACTAAAAACAATGCCTTAACATTTTTACATGAGAATGATCCACTTGACTGCACTTGGTCTCCTCACTAATTATTGCTCTAAACATCAGGCAATAGCATTTTGTTATGCAGGATTGGAACAAAAGAACGCTAACTCCAAAATTAATTATCAACTTTGCAGAAGATTTTCAAGTGTCTCATTCAAGAAGTCAACTCTTACATGTCATTGATTTCTTTGCGTCTTGTTTTCACAGCTGCAGCATGTCTGTGATCTGTATTCACTAACTGATCAGCTAGATTGTTTATTTCAGTGATACGGCCACTGTTTGCTGTAAGCTCCATGGTAAGGCCCTGTTGAATGAAAACATTGGTAGTAAAAGGTAACAAACCTATTTCAGTGATTGTAAATTTAAGCAAAGAGAATTTTAAATCTCTATTCTTTTTTTACAAACATGACTACCCTACGGTACAGGAGTATATACCAGTAACAGCTTTGAACCTAATGAAGTGTCAGATATACCTGGCTACCCAGGGGGGCTCGTAGAATGGTGTCCAGTATGTGGAATCTTCAGGGTTCCTTGGTGGCTTACTTTGTTTTTTTCCTGTCGGCCATTACCTGACCTGCCGCTTCCAACCACCCTCCATGAGTAAGTTAAGTGCAGCTTCATAGCTTTTTTTTTTGCAATCATATGTTTATCACAATTCATTCAGTGCCACTGAGTGAACGTTTACGATTTTTGATGAGGTTTGTTATGATGTAAAGCAGTTATTACACCTTTGGTTGTGTTAATAAAGGTTGCATGGTTGGCTTGGCTTGGCTCTCACTTGAATATGAAAACACTGAATAAGGGCATTGAGTAAGTATCGTGCAGATTAAAAATTAATATTTGAGTCAGTGTTCCATCGCCGACAAGATTTTGGCTTCACCTTGAGTTTTTAAATTCGAGAACACTGCCGCACTTTGGCAAACTTTACAAACATTCACTCCTCAAAAACCTAGTTTTTACTCTATTTATTGATGACAAAACAAGGTGCAGAGCTGAGTAACCTGGGTTACTTATGCAGTTGATTTGCATTTTATTGATAACTGCATCAAGTGGAAAACACATATCACATGAAGTAGGCTCAGTATGGCTTGCCTATACTATGGGCTGACTTATTAGCCAATCATGCAATATTGCATGTGGTATCTGCGGGACTGAAAGTAGACTACAATGAAAAAATTGCCAGGAAAAATTAAAAAGACATGATAAATTATATCACATATTATTAAGTGTATTATATCGAAGAATGGGAGAAGGTTAGGACAATACAGATTTACCACAAGACTATACCTCAAGAATTTTGCGAACAGCATGAATATCTCTGACTGATTCATGTGCATCAGAAGTGAGCTGTTTGTCCTGATTAGCCAGAGCAAAATGTTAAAATGTTAATGTTAGGGCAGGGTAAATATTAAGCAAAATGTTAGCTCCTGTAGAAAATTAAAGTCACAAAACAAATGCATTATGACTATTAGAAGTTCGACTAAAGCCATGGGAAGATTTTATGTACACAACATTCCATTTCAAAGTTTAACCCATAGACTCCAAGAAGTGGGACTTAATAGATTTTACTCTGTCTAACGCCAGACGACTTAATATCCGGTTATCATATGACTTTGTAACGAATATCGTAATTTTATAACTTTCCCTGTATTGTTAACAAAAAGTGTTAAATGTTTTTAAATATGATTGTAGAGACAAGCATCTGTTTTCTGATTTTGATAGGAATCAATGCCGTTAACAACAGTTTTAAATGTAAACATATATCCTCGATCACACTTAACTCTATCTGGGTCACGGAATGTGAACTGTGGACTTCGGAATTGAAACTGGATATTTATCACAATATTGTAACATAAAAAGAACCCACTGAACTACTGTGAACTTTAAAGGAAGTGAGCTAAAAATCCTTTAAACAAAGTGTAGGCTACTTGTAGCTTCTTGTTATCATCAATATCAACATCATGCTAAGTATCCAGCTTTTCTTACTGCAATACCTGTAGTTGCAGCTTGTCTACTTAGTGACAGCCAGAGCACACCAAAGGTGTCACAATGTGGACAAAATTTGTTGGTTAATGATCTTAATCAACAAACAGAGCTCAAAATACTTGAAGGCAAACCTTGTTCTTTATCCAGGATTCAATGTCATCACACTCATGACAAAAATGAAAGTACTTAATGGAGTTCTCAAGATTCTCACGACGAATCTGAAAGGCACCAAAAAATTACTGTAACTCTTCAATGCTTCATGACATTATGTATTAATTTTCTTTGATAACACAATAATTAACAATAATGGACACAATCTGATAGTTAAAATTTGAATATCCTTCTAAGTCAATTACCTCTGCCATCTCCACTAGCCTTGAATACAAGTTCTGCAGTGAAACCTGGCGAGTTGCCACATTATCACGATCAAAGTGAGCAGTAAAATGACGTCTGACAGGACGACGGGCCTTTTCTACGGGAAAAAACACAGATGCATAAATTATCACTAGGATACCTATCTCCTTACTACAATTTTTCCAAACATCAGAATGAAGGAAAGAAGAGCTAAGCAAGTTAAAACAGAATTTTACATCCTGAAATATAAGAAGTAGGGAAAGAGATTGTTTTAACCAAAAAATGCTGATACCAGAGGAGGGAAAAATAGATGACGAAAGTTGCCTATTGAACAAAGTAATGTTTAATTTAATGAAAAACCTTTCTTTTCTGGAGTTTTTGGTTTCACAGCTCGCTGCTTCTGAACTTTAACTTTCTTCTTCACTTTCCGTTTCACCACCACTTTCTCTGGGACAACAACTTTCTGCTTGGTAATCTTCTTTACTGTTCTGGGCTCAATCTCTTTTACATAGTTTGCTGGAACATAGCCTGCTTCCTTAGATGTCAAACGTCTGATAATAAAAAAGTTATTAACAATATCAATTTGTTAAAAGCTGTTATTTTCAAGTCACAGATATTTTGATTTTCATCTACTGTAACTTTTAAGTTTGACCGAACTATTCACAACCAAGAATATAATTATCTACAGTGTAAATTCACTTAGATTCACAATAAGTAACCAGTAATGCTATTCAGTGTTTGTGTGTACTTTGAAAAGAAAAAGAATAAATTATCTTTACAGTGAAGACAGAAAAAAGTCGACTTGTAATGAGAATCAGACTACACTGAGAAACCGGATTCAAAAAGACAATCAAATCAAGCCAAATTGGTTCAAGCCAAGAGGAAATCCAAGGGCAATCTTACTATTTTGCAATGGATTGAAACCAAATAGCTGTTATACAATAATTATTGGCAACTACAATATACCTTACACTCCACCAATCCTTGTTTGTCTTGGCTATCAAGAAAAAGACCTTGAAAAAAGGAGAAAATAATAATTAATTATTCGATAATTAATTATTGATTCAATAATTAATGGTGTAATTGATTCAATAATTAATTACTTCATGTGTTATTCAAGGGAGTTTATAGACCACTTTCATAAATGGAGACCAATTTGATATTCTATTGTATTTATGTTAATTGGACCTACTGGCCTCATTTTGGTTAACATATTCTTTTGAATTTTGCGCATTGCAGCGAGGCTAGATAGGCTTATCAGCATTAAAACAAAAGAATATTTTATCGGGCCGCCATTATGAAAAAGGTCTATGAGACACAGTTCTTCCAACTACTTAATAGAAGGTACTACACGTTTTACAAGTTCTGGATGACATTTTTTCACCCTAGGCCTCGGCAGATCAAGTTACTCTATCTGAACAAACACTCCCTGTGCCAAAGGCTTTTCTTCACCTTTGTTAAGGTAATACAATCTTATTACTGTCAATAACATATTGTTTTAAAACTACATGATTGTATGCTCTGATTTTACCACTTTAAAAATGTTAATGTTTGTGTGTCCATGTGACAATGATGTTTCAAATAGGATTAATGATTGGTTTCAGGATTAATTTATATTTGTTTTCCCAGAGGACATTTGCTTGAAAGCCTTCGCGACCTCTTCAGCAACAGTCATGCCACCCACCTCTCCCTTGGCCATTTTGAGTCCCTGTCCACTGAAGGGATGTAAGGCTTTTACTTGTGGAACTTTGATTTCTTGTACAACATCTTTAACGACTTCTTTTTCCACAGTCTCCTCCACTTCCTCGTCTGTTTCAACCTCTGCTTCCTCTTCATAAACTTCAAATTTTGTCTAAAATTATAACATACTAACAATCAGTAAACTGCCAACAAGATGTCTGCTATAATGACCATAACATGACATGAGTGACATATGGTCACTCATCTGGGATGCACCCCATCAATAATACTACAGGTACAGCCCCAAGCCTCGAGTTGAAGCTTTCAATCCCTCTGGACCCAACATGGCCGTCATGTTATTAAGGCCCTTTAGATGCACAATGATTTTAATACGCATCACAAATGGTCCCCTTTCTACATTTACCATCACCGAAAAAATTACACTAAACCTTACTCTTCTCTTACTGCTAGAAATATTTATAGGTTTAAGACTTAAGGGGCATTTTTGTGTTGGATATCAAAATTGGGAGCGCATCTTATTACGTGCAACTTCTGGACACAAGTGGCTAAAAACTCCATCCAGCAGGGGTTTCAATAACATTTGAAGTAGATGCCTGGGCTATTCAGTGTAAGCGGCGGTCACTCTTGTCTTTTACAAAAATTTGAGTGAAAATCCAGGCAGAGTACAGCTGTAGCTGGCCGTGAGAGGCAAATTTCTGACAAACAGTCGGCAGCATACCGCCGGTGACCGGCTTCTAATGAAACCCCTGCACAGTCAGCTACATGCACTAGCATAATATAGAGCATTTTCACTCACGTGATCAGCAGCCATATTGGATTACTGAAACAAAAGGAAGTATTTGCATAAAAATAGAGTTCAATTCCCAGAGGATTAGTTTGGTACATGATCATGGCTGCCATTCCTTTGTTTTGGAATAACCAACATGGTCGCTGCGACGTCATGTGAAAATGCTCTATTTATTTTTTTGAGACAAATTAAATCAATGCACCTTTCCTCAGATTTACCGGTACGTGTAGATCATCAATTCCATTGTTTGATCATCCTGAAACAATGTGGCATTTTTTTTTATTTAGCCTTACACTCCACTATAAATTACAGGCTCACCAGACCTGTATTCAAGTGGAACTTAACTGAACCAAAAAACAGCTTGTAACATAATGACTGTGATTATCATTATGTCTATAGCAGCCAATCAGATTGCAGCATTTACATGCCCTCAAAATAGTCTTGTTTTTGTCTTTCACATTGCTTTGACAGGCCACTTCGTAAGTTTATTTGCTGAACTAGTCATTAAACCAGTTGAGTTCCAGAGTATTAATTTTGACGATCTATTTACAAACATAAAATGGAAAAGAGCCTGTCAAGAATGCTGGAACACTCAAAAGACAACAATATAATATTATTGTTCTCACCTGAGATGCCGTCTCAATGCTTTCCATAAGTTTGCTTTGTTCCCTCAAACGATTCACATCATCAGCAAATCCTTTTATCTCATCAATGACATTTGTGTGTCTTTGAAGAAGTGACTAATTAAATCAAATTAAAACAATGACAATTGCATAGTGTGAAACTTCAATGATTTTATGGGGAACAGGGATAGCGTAATGGTGAAAGCACTAACACCAATGTGGCCCAGGTTTGGTTCATACATGGGTTGAGTTTGTAGTTGGTTTTTTCCCTGCTGCAAGTGGTTTTTTACCACAATTGCTTGTAATCCCACAATCTGATTGGCCAATTTGCAGTTGGCGATAAGAGTCTAGACAACGCTGTACGCGTCATGCTCGCATCAGTTTATCACGCAATGTGATAGCCAATCAGAAACGCCCATTTTGGGTATTTAAAGCAATAATATTCTGAGAAAGTTATAGACAACGCTTGCTCTTTCTTTGTGTCATGATTTTGGTCTTGCTGTGAAATAAAAACTTTTTTTGGCTTTGAATATTGTGGTAAAAGACAAATTTGTTGTGGACCGACACCCGCGACTGTGCCTCACAAGTCCACAACATTTTGACCACTGTGATGATGAATATCGTTGTTGATAAGACTACAGACAACGCTGAACCACTTTTGATTTGTTAATTTCTCTGGGTTCTCTGGTTTTACCCTCTTTTTTGCTTTTCTTTTCATAACTATTACACTTCATATGAATTAAATAGTTATTGTTTTACAGATTTAGTACACGCACACTGTAGGTGCTTGTTTTGAAAACTTTGCAGCAAAACATTGTCAGTCTTGCCATATCAACCTAGAATATTGGAAAGAATGAGCACCTAAAATGAGATAGCTGACAAGAAATGGTTGATATCCTCTTGGCATTTTCTGCATAATAATGTCAAACTTAATTTGACAAGAAACAGTTAATGTTTAATCTGCATAACTCTGGGAGACAGAGCGTATGTCTCCACAGCACCTTCAGTTTGCAACACTCTACCAAGCCATATTAAGTCAGAACAGTCAATTGTTAAATTTGAGAGTCTTTTGAAAACCTTTCTTTTTAAACAAGCCTTTGCGTGTCTTAATAAACTTTATTGTATTTTTATATAATAGTAATATCATTTTCACATATTTTATAGATATTTCGGCTGATCACAGTTACACCTTAACTAAGTCATAATATAATATGATATTCGGAATTCTATTGTAACACATGTAGTTGTTTATTTGTTTACTTCTTTGTGAATTTATAAGCACATTTAATTATATTTAGATAGAATCTGTGCCCATTATAAATAATAATAATAATAATAATAATAATTATAATAATAATGATACTTTTGGAGAGATGAAGAAATAAACTGTACCCACCATTGCACTTTGTTCATCCCTGCCATAGTCCTCGCTACTAACAACATACATCTTCTCCATCATCCATGATTCTACATCATTTGAATCTGAATAATACTAGAAAGAAAACCATACAAATGGATAAATCTCAGAAGCATTATGAAGGGCCTTTAGATTTTTGGCATGCTAAAATTTCATTTACAGGTAACTGTACCAAGTCCCATCTGGGTAAGGAAAGAAAATCCAGCTACCGGAACATCATTGTGGTCAATTTTTTCACCGACACCAAAATCAATAAATAACTGTT
>NC_090882.1:18853876-18858876 GCF_036669935.1 Montipora foliosa | reverse complement strand
CAAAAGATGCAGTTTAATAAAATCAAACACTTACCCTGGCTTTCACATCAGTACTGATAGCTTCATGCCGCTTGAATGCTGCCTCCACAGTGGCTGCATCTTGGCCAAGTGCCTCTCCTTCCAGAACATGCATCATGTCATCCAGCCATGATTCACGCAGAGATGCCTGCAATATAATCAACATAACATTACTCTCATTAACATACATGTAGCTTGTTGAAAGGTTTAAACTAACACAATTTCTTATTCGCTACTGACCATAGCTTGCCCACACACATTGATATTTTCTGTCCATCCATTTTTTATTCACATTTGAAGCGCAAAAACAGTACCTTTCTTTCAAACTTTTCAGCAAGTTTTTCAAGCATCTCCTGTCTGCAAACGGGACAAAACATGACTGTAAGAATACAAGACTGCAGAACAATACATAAAGCAGTGCATCAATAATAATTTGCTGCAGATCATAGTTAATCTTATTTTGGACAAAAATATGCTGTGTAAGAAGATCTTCTCTATAAGGCAGATGCTCCTAAAAGTTATGAAAATTGTACACTCCTTCCTCTATTTATGCATTAAGGGACAAAGCCCGTGGAAAGTTAAGAATAGGACATAGAGTCCCCTTAAACAGCTGAACCTCCAAGGGTCAGCGAGCTTAACAGAGGATAGCCTATACAACACCGGGATCTCCAAGCCCTGCTCTTTGCTAACAGTGTGTGTGTTCTTTTATGTCTCATAAGGTTATGATTCAACATTGAAGGGTTTTGAGAAGGGGCCAACAGTTTATCATCCTCATCCAAGATGGCTAGAGAGTCTAACCATTTTTGGATATCATTACAAAGGCAGCACAGTTTCAGTCTTTCTCCTCAGTTATTTAAAGACCTCGAGTGTTGGTCCATCCAGAATTTTGATCCCATAACCTCCGCCACGGTAGTCTGACGTTTAACAAATGGAGCCAACCAGATGACAGTCTTGTATTCTAAAACACAAGAGGCATGTTTAACTACCTAATTAACTCCTCTCTCAGTGCCATTTCTCTATCATGTTCAGCACTCTCCATCATTTGCCACGCCCTGTTGACATCCAGCACAAGCCGTCCCTCAGGCGGAACATAAGGCTGCTGATTGTTGCCTTTCCTCTTTGTTTGCAAACTGAAGAGATGGGCCTCTATATTCACACGCTCTGAATATCTGAGAAAAACAACAAATACCCAGCATTGCACTTCATTAGCACAATAAATAGAAAAGTTACAAAGCTGAGAAATTGTAATTGGTTTTAATCAATTTTCAGAAACACTTGATACCATAAATATTTGACTTTTAACAATTTGACAGTAAGTTAAGGTTCTTGACTTTTCTTTTATTTCAAGAGTCGCCGACTCGCCATCACAGACAGGGTTTCCAGTAAGAATGCAGGTTTAAAAATTTAAGAAGTAGGCCTCTTAGAATACATTTCCTGGATTAGGAAGCAACATTCTTCAATCCATTCACACCTTAATCGCCCTAGAACGCGAGACAGAGAAGAATCTACTTGGTGTCACTTTAAGGGGTCAATGGGTTAATTTGCCTTTTTATAATTATGTCAATGGATTTATTGCTTGCAGACGATTTTACTCATCAATGAGGGTGTTTCAGGAACCGAGGAATAGCATAACGTGATCGGTATTTTAGAAACCGCAGAGCCACAAAAATGTCATCACGTGATCGGAATTTTTAAACAGCAGACTGAAATCAACAATCCGTGAAGTGGGCTGAAAATAAGCCCTTGTCCACCGACGTCTGAAATCAATAGTAACAACCTCTACCTCCACTCACTAAACACTCCTACTGTTGGAGTGTTGAGACTAAAAAGATTTAACTCTGTCTAACAATGTTTACAATGGAAGCTTATCAATGAAAACATTCTCACTTTGGAGGCTTTTCAACAGTTCGGAAATGTTTGAATGCTGCCATCTCTCTTTGAACCGCTATCATAGATTTCTGAAATGGTCGACCAAGCTCAAGAATTTTGGAGTTGAGCCAGTTCAACAAATCAGTGACCATCATTTCATAATCTTTCTCCATCTGGTCAACCTCCATCAAGATTCCAAGGATCTGACGATAAGAGAAACAAAATAAATTTACCGCATTAAGAACCAGACACATGTAATTTAAGTAGGTGGTCCAATAGCTTAAACCTGTGCACCAGTGGCTCAGTTAGTTGAGCACCCGGCTCCCATGCAGGCCGCCACGAGTTTGTGTATCTGGCCAGACCAACACTCTGTGTCTTTAAATTACTGAGGAAAAAGTGCCGCCTTTGTAATGACACCTGAAAATGGTTAGAATCTCTAGTCTTCTTGAATAAGGACAATAAACCGTAGACATCACAACCCTTCAATGTTGTCCCACAACCCTGTAACACGCTATTCGCAAAAAATACCGTTCGGCATGGAGTTCACGGAGTTCCCGGTGTTGTGGTCTGTCCTCTGTGATATATATCATGGTCGCACAAGAGACTTTCAACTAGTTATGGCTCCTGAGCCCCTCATGGGTAAATAAACCATGACTATGACAAAACTCTTCGAGTTAAGAAGCCTGTAAACTCCATGGCCTTTGCTTTAACAATGATTCTGCCAGCTGTTTATAATAAGTGTCTACAGGCGAGATGGATTTTTGCAGCTCCCTTTTAAAGCTCTTAATGCTTCCATTTCGTGTTTTGTGTATGCAGCAATTCAAAACGTTTTTGCGCATTTAAGATAGTATACGGCAATCCAAAAAATTGGGTTATGGGATTTGTCAGCTTCAGATTAAAGGCTTTTGACTTTTAAAATAACACATAAATAGTTTACAGTTTTGTTGACTTGAATCAATTTTGCATTTTTAGACTGATGAATCAGGAAGTGCATGTGGCATCAAAATGATGCCACCAAAAAAATAAATAAATATGCGGCATCAAAATGACTTGCTGCTGTGTTGAAGGGGCTGTCACGTTATTTTAGTGTGTTTACAGGAAATCTGAAAAATGGAAATGTGGAATTCCATCACTGATGATATTATCATGATTACATCACAAAGAAAAATGATTCTGAGCAAACACGACCTTTATCCAGGTGATTTGCCACAAACTTAAAACAAGTCGGGCAGATTTTTTTTCGAGATTGCCCAAACACAACACATATCAATCTGGCAAAATACTGTCAATCCATGCTTCTATTTCATTTTGCTGTGGGTTTTTTATGTTGTTCAACACTTTTACATGGTTTTTGCAATGTTTCATTCTACTTTTTTTGGCATTTTGGGCGTCATAAAATTACATCACTTTGCGTAACATAGCTCCTTTAATTATTACCATCATCAATCTTTACTCACTCTCACTTGCAATATATATGTAGAACACTAGTTAACCAAACCTGACTACAAATACCAACTAATTTATAATAATTTTATAGTGACTAGCCACTCTTTCTACCTTAGCTATGCGCCTTCCCCCAGTTTCCTCGCTCTTCATCTTGGCAAAATACTGATAATACATTGAAACATATGTCATTATGGACTTCTCATCGGGTCGTGGACAATCGACATCTTAAAGAAGAAAAAGCAAAGTTCAATATACCATCACATTAACACGGGTTCACTGTAAAATGTAGCTCTGCTTCTGGAATTTGCAAGAGAAATTCTAAAGTGTGACAATGAAATTACTACATGTACATTGTAGTTTAATTAAGGAAAAGTGACTTATTACCCTCTGCATCCAGAAGTTTAGTGATTCCTAAACTCTCTTCAGCAACATTAAAGGCATTGTTCAAGTTCGCTTCATGCTGATTCGGGCGCAGCATGCCATAGTTGATAACGTCTGGTCTAAGGAAAGAGAAAAATATTTATGCCGTTTACCAAAGCATTGGAGTGAAAACACTCTACAAATTGCTATACAAAATGTTACTTGCCGGCTGGGAGGTGCACTGACCAAGCAGTTTTTCGCTATCCAGACCCACCCTTAGCTGGTAAATTATTTATTCATTTTTGACCTCTCTCTTTCTCTTTCCTCTCTTAAATCACTCTCGTGATTGTTGACTCACATCCTGCTTGATAGCAAATGCAGTAAGTGACTAACAAACTGAACGTTTCAAAGAGAGATATTTTTATTTAAATTCTGTTTCCAAGTTTTGTCTAATAAAAATCTGTTTTGAAACTAACTTTTGTATGTTAACAGATTGGATTTGGTGTCACAAAAAAAATACCTATAAGAGAGAATTGCTCAAATCCACTTATGAATCCACTCTGCAATTCAAGTTTGGAACAGCCTATCATTTGACTTAGTTGGTGACATCCACAACGATGGCACTTCGTCCATCAAGAACTGAGTTCATAAGCATCTTATTACAATTGTCTGATGCTCCACTGAACCCTTCACTCTAGATGTGTCTAAGCTTCTGTGAGCCTTTGATTAGGCCATGCGTATTTTGTTTTAGTGCCCTTACACCAATAATTATTGTTTTTGACCTCTTGTGGTGTTGTTCCATGGGCTATTGTTCACTTGAGCATGTTATAAAAAAAATTTGTCCAGTTCAGTGTGGGGATCACTTCTGCCTTTCATCTACAAACCCGCAATTCAAATAATTATATACATTTATTTCAGTAATTATATTTACGTAATACAGTAGCTTCTAGAGCGGTTTTCAATTGATTGTCGAAAGTAATTAGCGAATTGCTTTGGTTTTGCATTACTTCACTCAGTGATTGGTTCAAAGTTCTTGCGCCATTTTTTCAACCAATCAGAAGTGAAACCAAAACCAATTGTGTCTGCTACGTGTAATTACTTAGAGTTTGGATTGGTTTACTGGATTGTCTCCGTCCTTTTTGATTGGCCAAAGTAATTACTTTAGTTTTGGTTTTACAATACTCAATCAAAACTTGCTCTATAAGCTCTTTTGTACCTGTGCTTATGGAGAAGAGCATTGAAGGCAAGACCATTTCGCCAACTTGTTGTAAAATTTTGAATATCAACTCCTGGATACCTGTAGAACA
>NC_090882.1:18843876-18851376 GCF_036669935.1 Montipora foliosa | reverse complement strand
TTCTGTCGACAGAGGGCAGCTGTTTGAAAATTCAGAGATTAATACCGGTTATAAAAGCGCAGGATGAGGTCGTCAAGACATCAAAGTAGGTGGAGATTTTGCCTTTTGACAACACTGGTTATCTACATGTATGTAATTATCTGTAGTATTCAAATTCTGAGTTGCTAATAATATTATTGTTATTGTTGAATTAAATCATTATTAGCACTGTGAAACGATGAACAATGAATGCCAGAGAAACAACCAGTTATCATTCTTTGAATCATTGGAATACATGGGTTCAAACTGACATTATAATACTAACCAATTTTTCCAAGATTTTCTCCAGAAATTATCTCAAGGAGGGATATAAGCAATCTTCCATCACACAGATCAGTGAATAAGTCATCCACATGTTGGTTATGCTGGAAAAGTGTTACAAAAAGGGTTTCTTGAGAACAAAGCAGTTGGGGCATTAATGTGGTTATTTATAAGCAAAGTTAACTTGGAAAAGACTACTGGTCACCTGTTCTTGACATTGTACATGTGCATGTGCTGTTGCGGTTGTTTGCAATCATGATTGCCTTTGCTTGGGTATTCACTTTTGCCCAACCCACCCTCTCCTGAGGGCAAGAAATGGTAAGTACAATTTTTCTGTGTGACGGGGGGCAGAGTTTGACACATGGCTACGTTGCCTTGGTTACTTCTCGCCAATCGCCTCATTTCATGCATGGCACCTACCTTCCAATCAATTTTGACAAATTAACAGATGATAGCCTTCACTTTTCATTCCAATCAATAATGGCTCATCACTTTCAAAAAAAAAAAAACTACAGAAACCCTGCACAGATGTACAAGTTAGCTTTAACTCACTGAATTTAGCACTTTTATATATTTGAGTTCAACAGCCAGCCTGACTTTATATTACGGACAATTTCACCCCAGTCACGACATAACAAATATCCATGAAGACACAAGATTTTCAGTGTCACGCTCTTTCAGACAGGGCTAAGGTAGTAATTACCTCCTTTCATACTTATTTTCAAGGAAACAAATCATTAATTAAATAGGTAATCTGATCATGTTCTCATAAGTTGAGAAATTGAAGTCTGCCACTTCAAGATGAATATATTTCCTTCTTAGCATAATATTTAATGATATGAGCGAACTTCTACAACTTCAGTCAATAAGCTTAACTACTAGGTCTCACCTTATCAAGAAAAGAATTGACCCACTTTGTGAATGTTTTCTTCTGGGAGTTGATTCGCTCATTTTTCAAAGCCTTTATCCTGTCTTTTTCAAACGTAGGTGTTGGAGGAGGTATATAAGACATGATATTGTGATGTTTCCGCAACAAACACGAAGAGTGTCGCTTAGTTTTGATATTTGGCGCCCGTGTCCCTACCAAGTACTACACAATGTACTTACTACACATGATGCGATCGTCGATCACCAAACACCGCAAATGTTTTCCCTTACCGCAATAAAGTTCAAGAAAAAGTCTTTTTCGTAAAGTGAAGGTTTCTCCAGTAGGGTCGTTACTCTTTGTCGAAAGCCAACAGGACCAAATTATTTATAACGGTCTTTGTTCCCCGTACAGGTTTAATTGCCAAACTCAACGCTGTACGTATGAGATGTTGACCTCTCGTTGATCGCTTGCACATCACAAGTGTGGTTTGTCATGAGACCACTTAAGAAAAATATTCCAATACCAAAAACTCTCAATTTAGCCAGCTTCAAAACAATATCAGCGTTCCGCAAAAATTGCTCAACGTAAATTCCCGAAAAGATGGGAAGTTCACGCGTTCTTTGGTTGTGACAGGCAACAGCGTGTGATGGAATTCATATTGAATTTCTAACATTTCCCGCTCCGCCTAGATCACCTATTATGGAATGATTGACATTTCGAGCCTTCGGAGTATCTCGAGGTCCCACGCGCGTCAACCACGCGGAATTGCTTGAATTGTTTTATTTATTCATTCATTTATTTATTGTTATTCATTCATTCATTTATTTTTATTTGAGCTCTCATTATTTTCATCATCTTCTAATTTAATTCTAATTTTATCAGTCAAGGGGAATTTTTCAGCTTTTTTGTGTTTAAATTTTCTATAGTAACCTTTGAGATTTTATTTCCTACGAAGGGTGTTGATTATGATTCGCTTGTTCGCCAGTATTCACTGCCATCTAAGCCACTTGACTTGCACCATGGTCGAAACGGTGATAAAAAGTTTTCACCCTTCTTTTGTGTTATGACATTTAGCAAATACGCAAGAGCAACCTTCGCATGCTCGGCGTAACATGCAGAGAACAAATCAACTACTCTACTCTGCTATGTCTCGTGTTAAGATGAACTGATTAGGGGTACAATACAAAACAATATATACTTAATTGACCACTCCCTAAAGGGACTTTTCAGGGCCAATGAAACACAATTAACGAAACGACAGAACGTAACAACAACAGTTAAGAATCCCAACTGGCCTGAGGCTAACCAGTTGGCTATTTACAAGAACAGCTGGGAAGTTGAACCAGGGACTACCAGGAAAACAAATCAACGAGTGCTCAGAGCGAGTCATGAACCCGGGATCTCCGGATCTCAAGGCAAGCGTCCTAACCACTGGGCCACACTGCCTCGGGTCTCTGACACGAAGTCTAAAATCTGATAGAGTTCTTCCTCGAGAGATTAATAGCGATATTTCTTGTTTACAAACATTGACGTCACATTTCTTTTGAAATTCAAATTTGCAAACCCCGGAACAAAAGAAGTCATTGTTTCAACAGCCAATTAGGTTCTGGTTGGCATATTTAAAATAACAATAGATGACGTCACGAGAAACATCGCTATATTTGAAGTGCGGGCCTAGACGAAAGAGAGAACGATCCTCCCACTTCCCTGGACAATAAAAGCAATTCTCTCTTAGAGACACGTGAATTTTTTTGCTTATTGTCTGTCGGGGACAGATACCTGCTGGTACTTCAATAGCCTTCCTTCGAGTTATCATTGTTCACACATTTGGTACACGCATGCGCAAATGTTTTAATGCTGCGACAGTACCATTTAAGCGACAAGAAAGAGGATAAGTGTTTTCAAAACCACCTTGGTCAGAGTCCCGTCAGAGTTTTTCTCTGTCCTCGTGTGGACTTATTCCCATTACAACGGCTAACGCACAAATGGATTACATGGGTATACATAGCAATTTAAGATAGTCACTCCAATAGTTCATGAAGCGACAACATTATACACTTAATGTATGGTCCCGAGGGAAACAGTTACCTTTGTTTTCCCTCGAGTCCTGGCCCCAGTTGCTCAAACGATGGATAGCGTTATCCGCCAGATAAATCACTATCCACTGGATAACTCAATTAGTTTTGCTACTGTTTAGAGCGAGTTTCAATCGAGTGTCGTAAAACCAAGACCAAAGTAATTACTTTGGCCAATCAAAAAGGACGAAGACAATCCAGTAAACCAATCAAAACTCGAACTCATTACTCGTAGCCGACACAAAGCGCGGGAAAATGTGCACGCGCGAGCCACGATTAGTTTTGGTTTCAATTCTGATTGGTTGGGAAAATGGCGAGAGAACTTTGAACCAATCACTGAGTGAAGTAAATGCAAAACCAAAGCAATTCGCTCATTACTTTCGACACTCAATTGAAAACCGCTCTATCCGCTGTATAGTGATTTATCCGGTAGATAGCGCTATCCATCGTTTGAACAACCAGGGCCTGATGAGTCGAGAGAAACATCAGGACTCGAGGGAAAACAAAACTAACTACGGCGCTTTCCCGAGGGACCATACATTAAGTGCTTTGTTATATATTTAGATATTCCCTTCAAAAATTGTAGCAAAACATCCGGCACGGTCAACAACTGCGGAATTGTATCCCGGACGGGATACATTTAAATTTTACCAGGGGCACGTGACCAAGAATCAACCAATCACAGTGCCCGTTTTGTCGAGTGAAACTCCACGTATATAACAATACTCAATATTTATCAATTATTGTCAACTTTGTGTCATCTTTTCGTCTTCACCAATCTCGACTCCAGCTCTCCTTTCTCTGCGCATGACTTAAGCAGAGAACGGCCTCGACTTGTCTCTACTTCAAGCGGTTAGCACTTATCTCGAAGGTAGCTTATTGTTAGAGCATCTGCACCACATAACCGGAAGCTAGACCCCTGTTAAGAGAACTCTGATCGTTTCCGCGTTCTCCGAGTCACCAATGATAAACAAAACTATTTAGTCGTTTACCAGGTAAACATTTCACCATCTACTTTGATACATCTATGAAAAGTAAAAGGTAAAATCTTCACAGCTTTTACAATATTTCAATACTTGATGGAAAATAAAGATAGCATTTTGGAGCTATTTCTTACGAAGAAAAAAATTAGGAAATGCTTCACAGTTACTCTGTCGATTTCTTGGACGCAAGACCAAAACAAAGTTATCCCAGTTTGACGCTCCTGTTCAATATTATTTTTCACGAATAATCAGTCCTTCAGCAGAGGATTTCAGGTCACTTTCCCGTGAGAAGTAGGCGTTGGCTGTTTGACATCCTTGTTTGCCCCAGAAAGATCTTGATTTATAAGAAACACAAAACGAAGACCGCAGATCTATGATGAAAGAAGCACAATACATGTATAAGCTAAATGGGTTTTCATGACTGCGTCACGCTTTTAATAACTGTCTCGAATTCTCCCAACTCCCCCTCGTGTTGAGATGAGGCTCTATAAACACCGAAAATGTCCTCTATTGCTTAATTGGTTTATTCCCAAAATAAGAGTTCCTAATAGACTATTACAACAAGAAAAAGTTGACGCCAGCGTTGTCTAGACTCTTACCGACAATGGCAAATTAGTCAATCACGGGCCGGTTGCTCGAAGCCTGGTTAGCGCTAACCGTTGGTTAAGAGGTGTCAAAATCTGTAGGTCAACCAACGCTCGCGTCAACTTTTCCATGGTATTTAACGCTGGTTGGCGCTAACCATGTTTCGAAAAACCCGGGCGAGATTGCGAGATTAAAAGCAATTGTGGTCAATTTTTATTACGAAAATGGTTGAGACAAAACAAAACGGATTTAATAAATATTAGCCAAATACTCCAAAATAGTGGTCTCTCCGTCAAATGCGCAGCCGTGCGCACAGGAAACCTATAAAATTTCCAATTATCCTCAGACGAAAGGAAAACGCAGTAGTTCATTACAAATTATACCTTGCGAGCGGAGTGTCCTTCGATCTTCCTAGAAAAATCGGGAAGAGGAAGGAGATAGAAATAGCCTCCCTTTTTTTAGGAAGACCGAAGGAGACACTGCTCGCAGGGTAAACAAATTATGGAGCTAGAAATGAATGACTGGTTAACCTCAAAAGTGGAGTTGTGATGAAGCCTCGCTTTCGTTCCTAACGCAACAGGTTTTCCATCTATGTACAACGGTCTTCGACCCTCGTTGATAACACAGTATTCCCCGTCACTACGAAGTTTAATGACTGCCTATAAAGCCAATAAAATCCATTAGTGCCTGAATCCCGTATCCGAAATTCATATACGCGCAAAGTGGACGAGAGCAAAAAAATATTGGAGTTTTTGCCCTGAAAATAGAAAAGATCAAGAAAAGCTCCTATGAAGGCTTAACATAATGCTTTACCTACTCATTATCGACTTACTCTACCTTGATGAAATGATATGAAATGGATCATATATGAACTGCGGATATGAAATCAAGTAAAGCTATGATCTTCGCAGTTATGAACGTAATTTTTTCAATTGCGTAGAGAAGCCTGAAAAATTCAGGACTTCAACGGGGTTTGAACCCGTGACCTCGCGATACCGGTGCGACGCTTTCACCAACTAAGCTATGAAGCCACTGACGTTGTGAGCTGGTCATTTGTGGGTTCTAATGTTCCCGTGAGGATTGAATCAAGATGAATCATTTGTGAGTTCTAATGTTCCCGTGAGGAATGAATCAAGATGAATCATTCCTCACGGGAACATTAGAACCCACAAATGACCAGCTCCCAACGTCAGTGGCTTCATAGCTCAGTTGGTTAGAGCGTCGTACCGGTATCGCGAGGTCAAGGGTTCAAACCCCGTTGAAATCCCGACTTTTTCAGGCTTCTCTACGCAATTGCAAAAATTGCGTTCATAACTGCGAGGATCATAGCTTCACTTGATTACTCTACCTTGGTTGAAAAGGAGACGAGGAAAGGAACGCCGAGTCCGAAATTCCAAAACAAGGGTGACTGTCGAGGCAGAAACGGGCTTAAAATTATTTATTGAGAATTCACCTCTTTCCATTCGTAATATTTTGTATTTATTTTGTATATTCTCACTTGTCGTCGCGAGATCTTCCAAGCAGGTCCCTCCAAAGACAGATCAACATCAACATGATTTTCGGCTGTAGATCGTCCAACAGTGATCTGATGCACAGAAAGCAAAAACAACAACAATTCAGAAGGGCTTGGAGTGTTCCCTCGATAAGTCACACGGTTTACTCAGCTTCGTGACGCTCACGCATGGCAAGTCACAAAAATGTCACGGAATTGGTAGTGAATCCGATCCCATCAACGCGTCCAACATATTGCGAGTTTCAATTGAGTGTCGTAAAACCAAAACCAAAGTAATTACTTTGGCCAATCAAAAAGGGCGGAGACAATCCAGTAAACCAATCAAAACTCGAAGTAATTACACGTAGCCGACACAAAGCGCGGGAAAATGTGCCCGCTCGAGCCACGATTGGTTTTGGTGTCACTTTTGATTGGTTGAAAATGTCGCACGAGAACTTCAAGTCAATCACTGAGTGAAGTAATGCAAAACCAAAGAAATTCGCTAATTACTTTCGACACTCAATTGAAAACCGCTCTATCACAAGCAATATGAATAATCATTTAGCTTGCTCGGGGGAGGAGGGAGGGGAGGAGGGGGTGTGGTAAAAACAGTCTTTCTCAGAGAAAAAGCACCAAAAGGCAGCCTGGTATCACTTTCACGAGATTGCCGTTAATTGAAAAGGATTTTACAAAATTGTAGCAAATTACCTCTCTGGAGCGCATAAGGTATCTCACAAGTCGGCCTCTCAACACTGCTAGAGTAAATGAATCAAACTCACTGGATGGAGTAACGGTTGTTGTGCCAGCTGAAAACAAACCAAACAGCATGTTATTCGACATATTGTGACAATGTCCAAATATGGTCATAGCGCACTCAATACCAATCATACTCTTGTTTCGTGGCGTTGTCGTTGCTGTAGCCGCCATCTTTGCTTACACTCCCAAATGAAGCCTATGGAGTGCTCAGTTCTTTAGAATGTTACTGTCTTCTTAAGCTGCACAAGCAGTGGCTAAGGCTTTTGAATTTGCAGATGAATTCTCACAGTGCACCCTTTCACCAACGACCTTCTCCCGATCCGCAGCCATGTTGAAAGCCGAGAAGACCCTGGGAACGAGGTTGTCCTTTACATCAAAGCTACTGATCAGAACTTTCCTTTATTATATGACAAGCTCCGTGAGCGGGAAAGACGAACCAAA
>NC_090882.1:18836376-18838876 GCF_036669935.1 Montipora foliosa | reverse complement strand
TATCTTCTCAGGAGCGATGGAATCTACCAGTTTAACTTTGTCACAGTAGTGAACCACGTCCAGTGACCTTACGTACTGCAACATACATTTTCTTTCTTCTAGGTGTTATCCATGACTTTACATAATATCCTGGCTGCCACAAGTAAACATGGTTTTTGTAGCACTTCCACTGGCGCAGTAGTGAGAGCACCTGCCTCCCACCAATGTGACCCGGGTTCGATTCCCAGACTCGGCGTCATATGTGGGTTGAGTTTGTTGGTTCTCTACTCTGCACCGAGAGGTTTTTTTCTGGGTACTCTGGTTTTCCCCTCTCCTCAAAAACCAACATTTGAATTGATTTGCATTTATTGTTGACAGTGTCCCCAATTAGTGCTCCAGCACTAAAACGACTATACACTTTAACCCTTTCACCCCTAAACCGGCCATACTTAGTATTTTACTGTCTAACACCAGACGACTTTACTCATCAATGGAGAAGCCCCAGGATTCAATGGGTTAAACAAAGTTCCTTTCCTTTCCTTTCCTTTCCTTACTGTCAGATCTAACTCCAACTTTTCAAACTACTTGTTAAAGCTCCTTGTTACTCACTGTCCCCAACGCACCTATCACATCTGGTATAACTTCCACTTCTTCATGTTCCAAATCCTTTTTGTTTAATACATAAGTTCACAATAGTTTGTACACTTCTGTTCATTCTTCTTTTCAATGCGAATGTCAAATGGGCAGGAAGGATAAATAAACTGATATCTTTTGCTTCTCTTTTCAATAATAATTTCATATTAGACTGGTTTTCAATTGATTGTCGAAATTAATTAGATAATTACTTTGGTTTTGCATTACTTCACTCAGTGATTGGTTCAAAGTTCTTGCGCCACTTTTTCAACCAATCTGAAGTGAAACCAAAACCAATAGTAGCTCGCACGTGCACATTTTTCTGCGCTTTGTATCGGCTACGTCTAATTACTTAGAGTTTTGATTTGTTTACTGGATTGTTTACTGGATTGATTTGTTTACTGGATTTTACATTGGCCAAAGTAATTACTTTGGTTTTGGTTTTACGACACTCATTTGAAAACTGCTCCACTATTATTACAAAAGTCATTTTGTATTACCTGTTGAATGGCAGTAATGAGAGCTAAGTCATCAGTAGGTCTCCATCTTCCAAACTCTTTATTTACTTGAGGATTCTGCAATACACAGAAGTAATAGTACTATAGGTTGTGGAGACACTTTTAAAAGGCATCACGGGCAAAAAGTTTAAAATTTACTGACCTTACTCTTGCGTTGTCTTCTAGAAGGGCCTTTACCTGTTGGCTAATGAAAAAGAGCATTCATCATTTTGCTACATGTATCTAAATTTTAATTTTCCTTTAGTGCCTTCACTGAGCAATAGGAACAAAGCAATCCCATTTTGTCTCTTTTAACATAAAAATACCACATATTTATCTAGATTAAATGAAATGGGGAGGAAGATCTCATTGTACAATACATGTACGATGATATCAACCGAAGGGTTTTCAGTGGATGAAAAGACTAATGTAGTAAGTACTAGGAACATGAGCCTAATCCAGCATGTGTTTCTCGAAGATCTCAAAATATTACAGGTACCAGATTTCCCACCGCGTCTAAACGAAAGAGGTTTCGACGCACAACACTTTTGTTCACAAAATTCTTGTTCTTTTTTCCCTTCTTTAAACTCTATGGCCTTTGTATCAATTTCTTTGACAACAAATTTGAACATTTTTAACAGTGATTTCATTCACACCATTCATACATCCCTTTCTCTGAAATTTTAAGTTTATCTAAATCAAATGGATTGGCCAAAATTGTATTATTAATTGTGATTGATTAAGCACAAAAACTTCAAAACATTCACCCAACATTTTCAAGTAAGAACAAACTCTTCAAGCCATTCAATGCTAAAATCAGATTTAAACAGTCTGTGAATTAACAATCCTATGCAATAGAAAGCAAACAAATATTTTAAAGCGGCTAGGTCACGCAATTTTAGGCAATTTCAGCACTGATCGAATGGTCATAGAATTAACTAAAACATCAAAATAACTGTTCAAGACTATAGAAGAACTCTGACAAAACACAGGGAAGCCAAGAAGGGACATGGATGGACAAAACTGGAGAGGATTGAAATGGATTGAATTTGGATAAATTGAAAAACGTCGGCCCACCTTTTTTCAAATTTATAATTATTAGTCTATATCAAAATGTCATTTACAAAACTGGCAAATCATTCTCAGTTGTTAGGTGGCCGTGATTTTGCAAATGAAAGACTCTTGCTCTTCCAATTTGACGTTTAGAGTTCATACTTAACAAAATTAAACAAAATTACTTAAAATAGCGTGACCTAGCCCCTTTAATGTGCACAAAATTCAGTTTAGTGCAGTTAAACGAAGGTTAACAAAGTTCACAACAAAGAGCGGATGTGGTCTCTGTGCCAATTGCTTGTCCAGTTGGGCTTTTGCCTCCCCCCCACCACCTCCCT
>NC_090882.1:18811376-18831376 GCF_036669935.1 Montipora foliosa | reverse complement strand
GACCAGGGATAAAATGCAGACTGAGGGTAAAATGCAGACTGCAGACTGCAGGTTAATAAAATAATGATGAAAAAAGAGTTATAAGAGTGTAGCCGTTTGTACTTTCACACTGAAACCCCAACACAGCTCCCATCGCTTTGGTTGCCCCACCGCATGTTTTAAATCCGGATTTTTATCGAACTCTGTAAGAATTGAAGCTGTTTGAATCCTTGTTGTTTGAAAAAGGACAGTTTCGTTAAGTGAGTTGCTTTTAGGCAAAGAAGTCACCACCCCGTAATTCAACTGTCCATTTTGCTGCACTGAACAAAGTAATCGAGTAATTACCCAATAACTCAATTTATTTTGACACGCATGGCTACAGTACCAATTAACAAAGACAGAGATAACGTGGATTTTGCAACCATTTAACGTTTCAATTCAGTCGGCTTAAGCCAGTATGACTGGTGTAAAAATTTCTCATTCGGATCCTTTCATTCGCTTTCGTGTACGTTATGTTTATCCTTTAGTTCACAAGCTTGTTTGTTTTGCATCTGGAAGATGTAATTTTCAATTCTAACCTCTCCCTAGGGGTTATCACGCATAGCTTAACCAATGAAATCCCCGCGTCCTAATTGCTCGGAATACATGAAATTCTTTGTGCATTTCGTTGCACCGAAAAAAGACAACCGAGATTATTCAGGTATTCGAAGTAATAATTGTTGGTTTTTCGATCGATTTCCCTCGATGTACCGGTGTGACAAATAATTTGGAACATTGCAATGCATCTGGAAGCGCAAAAACAAAGCACAGATGATTTCAACGCGTACGATCGCATCCCCAAAAGGTGCAGCGACCTGCAGTCATGATAATGTGAGTTGTTGACGGATGTAAAACAGGATTGTCTTTCAAACAATCTTTATTTTATCCTTATGACTGGTTTTTTTATTATTAATATTTATTTTACCCTCAGTCCGCATTTTACCCCCGGTCTGCAGTCTGCGTTTTACACTGACCGCCCAAATAACCGATTTTTCGATGGACATGTAATAAAGGTAGATATGTTCGAGCGAAAGCGAAAAGAAGCGAATATTTTGACGGAAAACACAATAATGTGAGATCAAAGGAACATGTGGTGAAGACACGCAATTGCGGCATCGCTTCGACAATAATCTTACCTTTTCAGCGATTTTAACGCTTGAAATTCCATTCAATCCACCTTGTCTAGTCTTTGAATTCACTATTATCGCTGCCCTGCGAATCTTCAATGTTCTACATAACAGCACACTTGGTAAAAGACGGCTCGACGGGCGACAGATTGTTGTCGATGTTGTCGCCTGTCTTGTTCAGTATCCAATTGATTTGCCATTTTTGAGCTTCATAAGGGTATATTTTGTTCAAAGATCCACTAAAACGCCATTCGCTTTACATGACTTTCGACGCCATTACAGGTTAAGTTAATGATTCTACTGTGTCCACCAGAGAAATGTACGCATTTCCACTACCCTCTCGATCCTAAGAAAATACGCGCAGCAGGGCTCTATGCACAAAGACACCACTTAGTAGGGGAGTGACAGGCAAGACTTTTACCGACACGGAAAAAAATAAAACGGAGAAATTCTACCCATTTTCCAACTGGGATTGCCGTATTGCCATACGGCAACCCAGTAATTAATCATGGCAGATGAAGGCCACCGTATTTACCACGATAGATTGGAAACAGTAATAACAACCGCAGTAGTTTTTTGCGTCTTCAAAGAACTGCAACGAACAAAAGTTAGTACTATAGCAATAGTCTATGATGAAAAGATATATGAACTGCGGATATGAAATCAAGTGAAGCTATGATCTTCGCAGTTATGAACGTAATTTTTTCAATTGCGTAGAAACGCCTGAAAAATTCAGGACTTCAACGGGGTTTGAACCCGTGACCTCGCGATACCGGTGCGACGCTCTAACCTCTACTGAGCTATGTATCCACTGACGTTGGGAGCTGGTCATTTGTGGGTTCAAATGTTCCCGTGAGGAATGAATCAACGATGAAATATATACGAAATGGATCATATATGAAATGCGAATATGAAATCGAGTGAAGCTGTGATTCTCGCAGTTATGGACGCGATTTTTGCAATTGCTTAAAGAAGCCTAAAAATTTCAGGACTTCAACAGGGTTTGAACCTGTGACCTCGCGATACCGGTGCGACGCTCTAACTAACTGAGCTATGAAGCCACTGACGTTGGGAGCTGGTCATTTGTAAGGTTCCATTACCCTCAAATAATGTAAACTGTATTCAAGCTCATTTTCAGGAACCAGGAGTGTTTGAAGAAGTCTTGACATTCACCGGATTCCTTTATGCTGACGAGACACCAGCACCATACATTGTATTCTTTGCATAATTATTGTTTTAATTGTTGTTTATTGTTACAAGAGATCTTGCTTTGTAGGTATGAAAAGTAAAATTAATGTAAGTGTTTTGAAGGCATATCAGCAAAAAATATATCTTTAGGAATACGAATACAGTTATTTGTTAATGTGGGTTTCATACTTCTTGTTCCAATGTAAGCTTCGTACACTTATTAGGTAGTTGCCTGATGATTGCTTTTCAAGAAGAGGGAGACCTTTAGGTAAAGATCCCTGAATTAATTAATCCCTCTCCTCAAAGCTATGCACTATGCACACTTCCTCGCTGATAATTTTATAAAATACAGTCGAACCTCCCGTAAGCGACCATCCAAATTGTCAAGCGCCGAGGTGGTGGCTTATGGCGGGAGGTCCCGTACAAGAGCTTAAACCATATTGAGTCAAAATTTTGCCTCATTAACATAATTATGGTAACTGCAGAGTTACCAAGCGCCAATACCCATCTAAACCCACTTTATAACTTTTAGTAATCAAAAATATTTAAGCTTTCCAAAGTGTTTATTAATGGTTTGCCTCTAAAAGACTACGTAATGATGCGAACGGAACAAGTTTCACGATCAGTTACCGTGAAATGATTCTTTAATGTTGTCTAAACGTTAGTGGAACCTGGACGTGAACTAATAAGGATTGGATTGCTAGCTTTATACTTGACAGCCCGTTTATTTTACTTGTGATTTACATGTTAAGAAACATAAGAAACACTACACCCAGACCTCAGATGAGCCCGTCCTTCGTGTATTGGTTGGTCATACGATCGCTTGAGGTGTTTCAGGATAATTCAGGAAATCAGTTTTAATTTTCTGTAATCTATAACATTCAAGGTCCTCGTTTTTACGACTTACAGAATCCAGTGTATATGAATTTTTCCTTTAAAATTTTAGATGTTTTATTCATGCAAAAAGTCAAAGATCCCGTACTACCCAGGAATGCGATAATGTTACAACGCCTAACAATCCAATTTCCGCTCCATTACGTGTCAAGTGGTCGGTTACGGGAGGTTAAGGACGGTTATTGCGCATACGTTCTGCGCATATCCAGATACTCGGATGCCCTATCGTTAGTGCTTACTAATGCAGGGATATTTTTGCGCAGTTTAGAGTTATGCGGAGAAAGCAAAACTTAGCAAGTGCTCTTGGTATCCGAAAAGAAAATTGGGGGTAACCATGCAATTTTCAGAGATAATTAAGCTTTAATTTGGAAAGGAACGCCATACATTGCTTTGTATTTTAAGATTTTTGCTAATATTGTTGATTAATTATCTTTGAAAAATGCGTGGCTACCCCCAATTTTCTTTTTGGATTTTAATAACACTTGTTGAGATCTGCTTTTCCCGCATATTCATAAAACCGTGCAAAAATACATTTGAATTAATAGGCATCGTTCTTAAAGCAAAAGAAAATTTACTATTAGCCCCAAAAGTGGTCGCGGTCGCTTACGAGAGGTTCCAAACATAGAGATTGTACTTCGAAACGTTTGGTATTTTGGAAAAGTGGTAGCTAAGGAGATGTGGTCGCTTACGAGAGGTAGTTTGATTAAACGGAGTTTGTACGTGTATTTTATAGTGCCCCAGTTTGTGTGTTGATAGATATCAGAACAGGGCATGTCTTTGGGTAGCTTGTATATCCTTCTTGCTGCCCTTCCATGGACCACTTCAACGGAGTGTAGTTGCTCTGCATGGGTGTATTATCCCTTCACAATCATGGATAAGGCCATATAAGACAGAAGGTAGAATAAGTCTGCGCACATCAAAAAGGAACTTCCCCAAAAAGGAACTTCGTTCTAAAAAGTTTCTTCGAAGAACGATCTATGCAACCTTTTTGTAGCATCCATTGTCTTTCTTTAGATAAGAGCCACCCCCCACCCCCCCCCCCCTTATGTTATACCATGATCAAGCTAAACAAGACGCATTAAATGGCCTGTATTCAGGCCAGCAGATTTGTTAGTTTGTTGAACGGCTTGATTTAAAACTTTGAGTTTGGCTAAGTGACTTTTAAGTTGTCCTAAACGAGATGGATTTACCCTTTCACTAACCAGAAAGCCTTCATGGCTCTTGGTCGTCTTAAGGACGGTGCAACCTATTGTTATCACGCATTTCTTCTGCGCATCACGCAATGATTAGGACACCCGCTGATTTTAATTTTTCAAGTTAGTTTTTTTTCATCGAACTGCCACGGAGGATTTATTCGGAAGTTTCAGTTCAAAGCACACGTCTCCTGTAGCAAAAGACCAAGGAAAAGAAATCGTAATGGAACAGTTTTCACAACGACATACTTTATTATCGACATACTTGCTTGTCGGAGGCAGTGTGGCCCAGTGGTTAGGGCGCTTGCCTTGAGATCCGGAGATCCCGGGTTCGAGACCCGCTCTGACCACTCGTTGAATGTGATCCTGGTAGTCCTTGGTTCAACTTCCCAGCCGCACTTGTAAATAGCCAACAGGTTTGCCTCCAGCCAGTTGGGATTCTTAACAGTTGTTCTTGTTGTTGTTCTGTTTTGTCGTTTCGTTGTGTTTCATTGGCCCTGAAAAGCCCCTATGGGGAGCGGTCAATTAAGTATGTATTGTACTGTATTATTTATTTCTTAGTTTCCACTTTATCAAAAATCAAACCTTATTTTCCCCGAAAAATGCATGGTTACCCTAATATCATTTCACATTTCAAAAAACCCAAACTAAGATTTACTTTTCTGCTTAGTCATATCCTGGGGAAAAAATTATTCTTATTAGGAAGCACCGTCCTTAAAAGAACTTTCAGTTATGTTTGGTGTGAAGAAGAAAACCAAACTTTTAGTGTATGAGATCAGACAATTCTATTTTTTTAAGAAAGTACTTTGTTAATACAACAATCGATGAAAGAGAAAATAAATTAGGAAATGTATAGAAATAAATGAACACAATTCAAAAATTAAATTTCAATTGGCCTTTGAGATCTTCCGCATGGACAGAAAGACATGAAAAAGAAATAAATACATTGAAAAAGCTTCCCCAGAGTCAAATCTTAACTCTAGGCCTTAGGAAGCACGATCAGACATATTTACTGACAGTGTATGTCATGCCTGTGGAAGGAAAGTTCTTGCTCTTGATGTTGCCCGCTTCGGAGGCTAATGCGAGAATTCCAAAATTTCATTCGGGGCGCTCGAAGCTTCCTACATAATTGTGATTTTTTGGCTCCAGCACGTTTCTCGATAGATTTTCAAGGAGAAGTTCGTGATAATTATTCTGTCTGAATAACCCATCCTGGACTTTTATAAGTATTACTATTTGGCACCTGACTCTCACTTCACTTTCCTCACTATTTTTTAATAGCTATAACATTTTTTATGATATAATCTTAAATCATCTTGGCTCGAAGTTGTTTCTTTCGCCTAAATTTAAAATACATTTAGAACTTTCCTTCCATAGGCGTGACATACACGATCAGTAAATATGTCTGATCGTGCTATTTTCAGACCAATCTTGGCCAAACGTTCAGCCGACGTCACGTTTAGACATACTTCGCGCTTTGATATCTTGAATAGGCTCAATAGGTTTTGCGTGGAAATGTATTAAGTCTTCTGAAATTACCCACGTGAATCTTCAGCTGATAAAAGCCAATTTGCAACTATTTTTAAAATTTTCCGTTTTCAACTGAGGAGGAAAAACAGCCAGCTACGCAGGCTAAAGCCCCAACGCTTAGACACCCATGTCTACTGTCTTCATCAGGGGTGATAAAACTGATTGCCTGCCATTTGGTACGTAAACTGTGGTCCGAAAACTCACAGTGATTCCAAAAGAAACGTGGGGAAAACCTGCTTTAGAAGAAAAAAAATCCAGAACACTTCTTTCCTATAAACGTAGTATGCTCTTTGCCCAGTCATCTCCTCAGTAGTGAATTGTCAATGGAGATCACGTCTGGCGTTTCCATTTGTCTCATAAACTATTCGCAGTTCAATATATGGTTAATTTCATATATCATTTCATTCGCTGATTCACTCATCAATGGAACATTAGAACCCAGCTCCCAACATCAGTGGCTTCATTGCTCAGTGCTTCTCTACGCAATTTTTCATAACTGGGAGGATCATAGCTTCATTTGAATTTCATATCCGCAGTTCAATATATGATTCACTGTTTCATATATCATGTCGTTCGTTAGATCATATTTGGATTGTCATCACCGCATTCATCCTGTATTTCCTTCAATCGGGCCATTCTTAACTAAGAACCTCTTTTCGCAGATATTTTGATCGAATCACTTCTCTTGTCTCACAGCGTGTGTATTACCTGAGAGACTCTTGAAGAATCAATGAGGAAAAATTCTAACGTCTATGAATTAATATGAACAAGGCTGGACCAGCTCGAATGCACCCAGAACGAAATGGCCGCGGAGCCGCTGACATTTTCTAAACTATTATATTTTCGGCTTCTCATTAGAATATACTGATTTTGGCCGTTGGATTGTTTAAAACTTAAGAACGCAGAAACTTTTTTTTATAATCCCCCCTACTGTTTTTCCCTTGTCATGTTTTTTTCCAACTAGCTGTGATTTTACTTTCATTGACTTGGCGAAGACCCCGTTCACACGTATCCGTATTCGTTTTCCAAAAAAAAAAAACCGCGCCCACTCGTAGCGTTTTCGCATCGTTTTCGCCCGTCCACACGTTTACGATGAATCGATTTGAAACCATAACTTTTTATGATAATGCGACTGCGCATGCTTGACTCCTAAGGATTCGCTTTTACTATAACTCAGTTGGGCTAGAAAGTTGGCCCACCAAGCACAAGTATGTCCAGGTCTAACCGCAAAATCGTCCAGGACTTGGTTGGTAACCACCGGTAGTGGTAAAAGTATAACCTAATAATAGAGAGACTAAGAATCACTTTTACGGCAAACGTCGAACTAAAATTTGCGTTTTGCTAAAAATGGAAAAAACTCGTTTGATCATGGGCTCATTTCTTACGTATCAAGTAACTTTCCAAAAGAGAACGACGAGTTGAAATAACATATTTTTCATGTTTTTATGTAGTCTGTTCCAGGCTCCGAGAAAGCAGGGAAAGCGCAAATATGAGAAAACGAGTGCGACGAAACGCGTGGAGATCCCGCGCGTGTCTTATTTTCGCGTTCCCTTTGTTCTTGTGTCCACCCTACTATCTGAGAGCCTGGAACAAGCAGCAGCCTACAGTTTCGCGTTTGCCCTTTTCACGTAAACGCGATGCTTAATCTCTCTATAATGCCGCCTTCTGGAATAGTCAGCTTGAAGAAACAGTAAAGCTAAAAAGCGCCTGTCCACCACCTCGAATCGTTTATAGTACTGCGAGGAGTGGATTGGAACTGATATTAGGTGCGGTTACACGGGGCACTTTTACCGTGGTAAATTGCCTTTTTACCACGGGAAACTGTATTTAGTAGTGTGACCGACGCTTCCCGAGGTAAATTTCCCGTGTTAAATATCCATGGATACGTCAAAAAGATCAGTGGAAGCGCCCATGACATTTAACGTGGGAATTTGGAAGGGTGTTTTGATGCCCGAGGTACAAGAGCCAATCGCTATGCTGATGAAGTTGTAATTAAATTTCCCGCCAATGAATTGCGTGAGATTTCGTTTTACCTCGGTAATCTTCGTAACGTGTGACCCCTAGTTAACACGGTATACTAAAACCCAAGTGTGAGGCACCGTGGGATAATTTACCATGGGAAATAGCATTTACCATGGTGAGTGTAACCGCACCTATTGTGGCGTCAGCGTTTTCGAAAAGTTCCGTTCTCGTCTGTCCACACGCACACGCGAAAACAGCGTTCAAAAGTTCCACTTCGGAGAGAGTTTTTGAAAAGTTCCGTTTTCAGTAATCGTTGTCATCAGATACGTGTGGATCGAAGCCGTATCCGTATATTTTCAAATGAAAACGGATACGTTTGGACGGAACATAAAAGTGTCCTGGTTGACACATCATTAGGGAGCTTAAGCAACGACAACGGCGACGGCAACGAGAACGTCATCTCAAAATATAAATTTGCGTTATTTTAATCGCTTCGTGACTATTTCAACGTTTTTAATATGCCAAGGGTGTGGTAATTCCTCAAAGATCACACCAGTCGGAACGGCACTCCATTTTAGGAGAGAAAATGAAAATTTATCCTCAAGTGCTGACGTTCTTCATAAAACCAAAAACTTGGCTATTTCACGTTGTTGTTTTGCTGACGACGGCAACGAAATGGACAAAAGTGAAAAACGCACGTGCAGGGCGTGCAAAGCTATTGTTTTTACCCACTAAATATGCAAATTCGTGACGTTCTCGTTGCCGTCGCATTTGTCGTTGCTTAAGCTCCCTATTGTCTTCCCCTCGAGGAATATTTCTTAATTCTTTTTTCAGGCGCGAAAGTTGAGGACACTGAAGAACGCAGACTGCAGACTGTGCAGACCGTCTGTAAAATGAAAATTCGGTCAGCTTGAATTAGGCCTAAATAACATTCGGTTAGCCTGATTAGGCCTAAATAACATTCAGGTTAGCCTGTTTACGGTTAGCTCTCAATAATAGTGAGGTTAACGCCATATTTTACACCTTGGTCTGCACGGTCTGCACAGTCTGCAGTCTGCGTTTTGGCGTGACCGCGAAAGTTGTGTTTTTATTTCGATTGTTCTAAAATTATCAATATACGTTTTCAGGGGCACCCAACGAGAATATAGTTCAAAACCATTTAGACATAGCACCGTTAAACGTATTTTAGTAATTAAACGGTAGATATAGCAAGTAAGTAAGTAAGTAAGGAGCAGGGATGGCACAGTCGGTTAGTGCGCGGCCTTGGTGCAAGAGGTCCTCAGTTCGATTCCCGGATCTCGCATCCTTGTTTCGACTCCTTTCCTTTCCGTGTAGCTAAGTAGCTTTAAATACCCGTATAACGGAGCACTGATGGAGAGGGGGGAGTAAAATGAGCGCACCGTCGACCTCAGGTTTGTCAGTGATTAAAAGTTACTGTTACGAGTTATCGACGTTAAATAAGGTCTACTTTACTGTAAGTAAAAGGTTTATTTCACAACACTTCCACATGGTGGCTCTTCGTTTGTGAAAAAACTTAAAAATTTATAATCTACAAAATATTATTAAAGACATCTATACATCCATAACAATTTTTCAACTCTTCGGATTTCCTAGCTGAAAGTCTAGTGATCAGAAAATTATAGGGATCAAAACTTACCTTTTCGAAAATTTTAGCCAGAAAAAAGGCTCCCGAAAATTCTAGGTGACGTTTTTAGGGTAAAAATACGTTAAAATGGGCAATTATATCACTTTTTAAGCAGTTCGAAAATCCTAGGACAGGCAGGCAAGCAAGATTGAAATTTCACGCAAATGTTCCGAAAATTCTAGATCTCAAATCGTCTTCCGAACAGATATTTTCCGAAAATTGACGTTGGGTGCCTCTGCGTTTTGCCGACTTTGTTACTTGAATAGATGATAGACGAATGACAGAAATTCGTTTTCAATTTTGTTTTCACGTCAGGAACTAAGCTTAATGTGTGCGATGTGACTTACGTGGCTCATTGTCATTATAATCGATTTAAACTAATATGGGTCGTTAGGAAATAAATTTCTATTAATAGACCAATTCGGCTAACTCAATGTTGTACCCAATTCAATTCCTCTGGGAATAAAACGTTTTGTTCCAAGAATTTCCATATCATTTAAATGTGAATGCTTCATTGTCATGCAAATTGAACACACAAAGAATCTTAACCCCGAGAGATTTGAATTGGGTACAACATTGAGTTAGCCGAATTGGTCTATTTAATGTGTCGTTCTAATCACAAGCAAGCGATCGTTCCTTGGCTAGCAATGGAACCCAAGCAATTGAAATGATCATTTAATTCACACATAAGCATGCTTTTCCCATTTTGTTTGATCGAACCTCGCTTTTGAGTGGTGTTGAAAATATAGAGCAAATCTTTATCTACACTTGTAAATACCTCACACTCAGTGGATATTTTAAATTATGTTAATTATTCGATCCCTGTTTCAGTTGCTGATGATTGGCTGTCGAGTGTGTGAAAATCGAACGTTTGCGATTAATTCGAACACAGAGATTCTAACGGATTGAGTTTCAATCAGCAATCGCTCATTTTACTGTGACGCAAACCCCAGTGGCATGGAGGAAAATTTCATAGTCGTTAATCCATACCATCGCCGCTGTCCTTATCGATCGCAATTTTATGCAACTTCGCCACATTAGCGTTATCTGACCTCCAGACAAGTATCTTGATATCGAGAAAGCTGTCGCCTGTACATACCCGTGTGGAGTTTCCGCAAATCTGTGACATTTATGCCACTCAATATGTGGCCACGATTGTCCGACTGGGACTAGTATCATGCTTCCATTTCATTCCTTTCGACAGATCTATTTTAATCCAAGCTCAGCTCATTGTTTATTTAGACATTGTATTCGAGAAGTAAAGGAGTGAAACGTCAAGGAAAGGAAAACAGATTGGGTAAGCGACGCCTTTTGTCCTAGGCTGGGAACTGTTTGGAAACAATAGGTTATCTTTGTGGTGTAATCAGTATCTTGACAGACAGTAATTGTGCAAGTGATTGGCGTGTACATTGCCTTTCGGGGTGAAATGTGTCGTCGGCCGGCTAGGAAACACTTGCAGAATCAAAGCACCTAAACAGAGAATCAAGAATTTTTCATTGTCAGCTGCGTAAGCATTGAACTTATTTGCTTTCTTCGGATTTCCGTCATGTAGGTGGTAGTGTCGGGGAGGGTCAAACACTGATTGAAATCACAACAGTTCAAGTTTGTCTGGCTCAGACATTGATTGCATGCATCGCTCTTAACGCGACCGAACCTTTTTACCTATTTTATTGGCCAGCGCACAGGTGAAAGCTTATTCAGTCTCCATGTGACTGCTAAGCATGTCCTTTATTTGACTGAGAATTTCATCAGGACATTTTTCAAATTTGTATCTGAAAGCTATCTTCTTAAGAGGCAGAGTCATCTCAAATGATTGATGACCAAGATGCCACGAACATCACCTAGCTTACACGTTGCTCAAAGTCCAAGTTATCGTATTCACTTCGCCAGTATTGGCTCGATGTTTGGCCTCTTCCTTTTGCCTTATTTCGTGTCGGTATCTACACGTCAGGGAGGTTTGATTCATCGGCATTCTGTGACCTCTGAGTTAATGATGAGACTGAGCGTGGGTTAAGATGATTTATTGCTTGGTCGCCATCGAGCTATCATTGAGTTACATCTATAATATGGTTGTTTACTAAGTTGGACTTTTTATCATCTTAATGTTAATGACCGCTTGGCGAAAAACCCGTTTTCAAAATTATGTAAAGGCGGAACTACGCCGATTTACTTCACAAATAAATGAGAATTCCATTGTTTTTCTTCAGTCGCCGGCGACACAAGATTGATTTCATTGGCGTTTTGGGAATGGAATATATATTTGCGCTTAACAATTCAAGCGGTCTTAGATTACTTCTTCTGAGAATGTTCATGCCGACATCAAGCTTGCGTTAATGGCCGAAATGTCACGATGGTAACCGGTCGGGTCACCCACAAGTTAACTCGCTTACAGGTTAACTCGCCTACACCGAAGTTAACTCGCCTACACGTTTGAAGTTAATTCGCCTACACATTCGAAGTTACTGTTGATGTTATAAGATAAAGCAAAAACAAGAAGTTTACTCGACAACTATCAGGCAGAAAAACGAACCATCGATCGGATATCCGATTTGAGTTTTCGTATGTCGGCGGCATTTAATTTCACATCATTCTTTACCAGTTCACTCTTGACTGCGCGGCCGGATCAGGACATTTTGATTTTTGAACCTTACTCTAAATGAAGGGGTGAGGAAGCGGGGGGAGGGGGGGGGGGGGTGGGGGGGTTATTAATGGCATATTACAGTATCTGCCCACAAGATATGATATTATCAGTGTTGTTAACAATGATACTGGGGTACAATAATCAGCTGTGGTAATTCTGATGTTCGAGATATTGTGACAAGAAGCATCAACTGCACCCCTGCAGCAGTTTGTTGAATATGTAGCTGATATTTGGATCTATGGGAAATCCTGGCCTCCATTATCCTGGAGTATCTTCATGATGGCAGTCCGGACGAACAATGATATTGAGGGTTGGCATCACGCTTTAAATCGTCGAGCAGCAGGAAGGTGGCAGATGCCATTTTATCTATTGATTGAATTATTACACAGAGAGGCCAAGATCTCTGCCCTTCAGATCAGGCTGGTATCTGAAAAGAACCTCAAAAGAATTCAGCGAAAGAACTACAGATCCTTACAAAGTAAAATTTTTGACCTCTGGGAGAATTACCTAGAGAACCGCACTTTAGCTCAACAGCTTTTGAGGGCATGCAGGCATTTAAATGGGCCAGTTCGTAGCAAATAGTCTTTTTCTATCATTTAACTGTTTAAAATGAAGTGTTTTTCTAGTTTCATAGAAGTTTACAAATGTAGGTTATTCAAGTTCCTAAATTCTTGGCACCTTACAATGTTACTTAGCTAGGGTCGGAAGTTAGGTTACACTTTGAATGTGTAGGCGAGTTAACTTCATGTGTAGGCGAATTAACTTCGAACGTGTAGGCGAGTTAACTTCGGTGTAGGCGAGTTAACCTGTGGGCGAGTTAACTTGTGACCGTAATCCGTCACGATGGCTGGCAATATTGCGTTCCAGAAAATTCAAAGTGCGTTGAATTTGAAGTCATCATTCCCGAAAGCCCTGCAAATATTGCTAGTATAAATTTCATTGAATATACTTTAAAGATTGTAAAGTTGCAAACGTCCCAGCATGCCAGGTGATGTTAACATTAAATCGTGACCGTTTCTAGATGAGTATTGAGGGTGCATGAATCACACATTCCTGTCCCCTTCTGATGAAAGCCAACTATTGAATAGCTTTTGCTAAATGAGAGGTTCATTACAGGGCCATTGAACGCATACGATCTCGCCATTCAAACACATGGATGAATGAGTAAAGTGTCTCCTTTTTCCCGTTTTGATAGAGTTAACTCTAAGAAGAGCCGCGGATATCAGTTGGGTTTGTTCACAATCTGAAAGCCGATTCTTGAAGAATGCTGCCAATCAGAGCGGTCTCCTTGGAATTTGTTTTATTCCTTTTTGTGATTGTTCATTCTGAAGGTATGTTTGTTTGCGTGGGATTCATGAAACTGTCTCTGATATAAATAGAAACTGCTTCACTAGACTACATCGGTTCCAAATTAATTGTTCGCTTTTGAGCGCTAAACGTAAACAAGATAAGCTCAGCATAGTATTTCCACTGAAGTAAAGGCCAGCCCATTGGGACCACATTTTATCCAAACCTTGTATTTTGCAAAGAATTTAACCTCGGATTTGGAGGACATAAACATGAAATCGGAAACACTTGTCACAAAGACGACATCACAGAACTGCCTTAAATTAGTGTTTGAAGGGGACACATCTCAAAAATCTTATGTAAGGCTCAGGTTTCTTTTAAGATACTCCAGCGCTACTTCAGAACGACATAGCAATCAAGAAAAGACAAAGATCGAGATTTATGAAGTCATGACTGTGTAATAAGGCTCAAAGATTGCAGATTTTTTTGTAGACTGTTCACAGTCCCCTATTTTTCCGTTTGATCGTCGGGATCGAGCATAAACTTCGAGCATAAACTTTCACAATATTGGTTTTAAAAAGCGAGCGCGAACTGGGGAGAGCGATATAACTACTGAGTGGGTGGAAGGAGTGGAGGGGTTTTGGCAAAACCCCTCCACTCCCCCCACCCACTCAGTAGTTATATCGCTCTCCCCAGTTCGCGCTCGCTTTTTAAAACCAATATTGTGAAAGTTTATGCTCGAAGTTTATGCTCGATCCCGACGATCAAACGGAAAAATAGGGGACTGTGAACAGTCTAATTTGTTTGTTAAAATGAAATTAACCTTTCTTAAAGCGTACTTAACTGAAGATGACTGATAACGCCACTTCATAAAAGACAATTGTGTAAGACTGCGATGTGAAGACGTAGAAGCTCTTCTAGCAAAAAAAAGTCAATCTTGTGATAAGATCACAAGAGTATGAACCAGAGATTGTAGTTTGTAGGTTCTTGGAATCTAATTAACACTGTTGGAGTTCTGGAGAGGCGTCGAGGGTAAATTGATGACATTGTTTCATGATGCTTAAAGACAATATACCAAACACATTGTTTAGAGAAAACGCAAGAAAGAACCGCTGACTTCTCTTACAACTGCGTACTTTCCGCATACAAATCTATACATCTTGAACGCGCACTCACTTACTGTTGACAAAATAGGGCTAAAAAAAACTTAAAGTATACTAATTTGTTCAGCGACTTTTCATCTGTTACTTCTTTCCAAAGGATTCTTTGTCAGTTTCCAAACTTCTTTGTCCGACAATATTCAAGAAGCTTAAGAATTATATGTTTCGTTAGTTTTTTCAAAGTGATTAACACAGTCATGGTTTGTCCCATGCTGCGAACTAAGAAAGACCAAAACTCAAGATTATACCATATCTTTCGATGGTTTTCGGAAAGAATATCCACTGATAGAGCGGTAATTCAAGTTAAATCGTCCAAAGGTGTAAGGATCTCTGGGTACTAAGGTCTAATTAACATTTTACCAAACGCCGAAAGCAATGGTGCAAACCACGATGACAAATTGTCGACTCCTGAGGCTCGACTAGCTTTTTTTTTTTAACACGTGAGGCGATTTGATACCACGGACTGGGTATCATTGGGCGGGGAATAATAGCGATTTATCATATGACCCGTGCGGCACCGCGCGCGCTTTCATTGCAAAACTATTGAGAAAATCCCCGTATGAGGGCCGTACGCGATGGCGCGAGCAGGGCCGGTTGCAATTGCTATATAAATCCCGACTTTTCGGTCAAAATAAGCGAGGTCAGTAAACATTCCGAATTTTGTTACCCGGAAAAAAAAGGGAAAAGCGCGGTGGCCATATGATAAAATGCTTATTGACTGAGTTAGGTCGGGCCGGACGGTAAAATATTTGGCCCTCGCTCATGGCGCACGGACCTCGCTGCGCTCGGTACGTACGCCATGACCTCGGGCCAAATATTTTCCCGTCCGGCCCTCCCACTCAGTCAATAAGTACATATTAAGTCAGGAGCCCATTTAAGCCTATTTCCCATCATGACCAGCCTTGCATATTCATTGGGATTAACTTTTTTACCACAATTGCTTGTAATCTCGCAATCTGATTAGCTAATTTTCCGTTGTCGATAAGAGTCTAGACAACGCTGTACGCGGCATGCTCGCGTCAATTTGTCACGCAAGGTAATAGCCAATCAGGAACACTCATTTCAACGCTGAACCACTTTCGATTTGTCAAATTTCTTAACAGTTGGCCGTCCACCGAAATTTAGGAATCCTTCGAATCGTTCCTCTGAATACACTCAAGGTTCACCCGTGAGACTCAGATGTCACGCAAATGGGGAGGCTCCTTTGAATATCACATGGCTGAAGGACGGAAGTATACTGAGCAGAGCGGATGAAAAGCTACTGAAATCCAAAGGCAGAGTGTTAAATTTCCACAAGTTGTCTTCTTCCCAGGCTGGGTCATACATGTGTAAAGTGACCAATGCATTTGGCACCATTGTTAAAACCTTCGATATCAAAGTTGTTGGTGAGTTGTCTTGTTAGTTATCATACACAGGCTTGCAGTGTCAAGCCAGCAGGTTGTACGTTATATAATTTGGGTTGAACTTCAATCAACAACGGCGCCGTAGTCCAAATGATGTCACACTCTTTTGCATTGTACGTGGTTTCGCGAAACTCTTTGTATAAAGCCCTCAATAAATTTTAAATGAACAATCTGAATGATTATTATTTATCCCAGTGAACAATCTTAGTAGTTGAAGAGACTTTTTTTTGCATGGTGACTCGGGGATACTCCGGTGAAATCCGAGACCTCTATGCAATAAACAAATCTCTTCTAGTCATTCCCCATCTAACATCTCTTTCAGTACAGTCTTAGTAGTTGTTACCAATGAACATACAGGGATGAGGTTACACTGTGTAAATGACAGTCACCCTTTTCTATCAAGTGGACAATCCGAAAGCAGAAGTATTCTTCAAAAGTGATGCAAAATCATTTCTGTCGATTAACGGTTAGCTTGTTGCCCGAGTTTCAACTTCTTGAGCGACGGCAAAAGCGTACATCTAGAAGAAAAAGGCAAACGGTACCGGGGACTTAACAACTAGTTTTCTCTTGGGAGCCTTCAAAGCCAATGCATGCACAAACAAGTCACGGCAACAATCACATCTGTTTTTTCCCTGAATCTTCTTTATTCCAGGGGTAGCTCGACCAGCGGAACATGCGCCTAGAATTTTAAAGAAAGGCCTGAAGAATGAAACAGCTCGACCAGGAGATGACGCCACGTTCGTTTGCTCAGCCATCAGTAGAGGCTATCCAAAGTTTCATTTTCTAAAATGGAAGGCGCCCGAAAACGTTTCAAATGGCTCGGATCCTTTTGATTTTGTTGACTTTAGGAAATCAAAATTTCGAGAAATTCGCGAGGTAGCTAAGCCCCACGTGAGAAGTCGACGGATCTACACGCACCGGCTTGTTATCTACAATGTTACATCAGCAGACGAAGCCAAGTACACATGCGTGGTAGGGAACTCTGCCGGATGGGTGAACAAACATGCATTTCTTACCGTAGATAGAAAAGGTATGTTTTTTCTGTTTACGATGACATACATGTTTATTCAAACTCATAATAACTATACATGAATTGAATTGAATTTGAAAGGGAGAGTCTAGAGGTTAACCCTATGAATAAAACTCTCCTAAAAACAACAGACAAACAATAAAAATTACAACTTTAAAAAGGATTTGAGTTTACATTTAAAAAGTTCAAGGGAACCGGCTTCAACAACATTACTAGGTAAATTGTTCCAGTAACTAATTACATTGTTAAAAAAAGAATATTTAAAAGAGTTGATTCTAGATAATTTACAATAAAGCTTATACGAGTGATTTGCCCTAGTGGATTTGACTTTTGCGAATTGAAAGAATTCCTCAAAATCCAAGTGTGATAAGCCAAACACGATCTTATAACATTCAACAAGAGAGGAATATGTTCTACGACTGGACAAAGATGGCCAATGTAACGAGTCACAACGCTCTTCATAAGACATATCACCTCTTTTTTGCCTAAGAGCTAATCTTGACGCGCGTCTTTGCACGCTCTCTATTGCATGGATATCTTTGACAAGATATGGGTTCCAGACTGGAGCAGCATACTCTAGAAGTGGTCTGACCAATGTTTTGTAAAGCAACGAAAAAGTTGTTGTATTAGCTGTTCCAACAGACCGTCTTATTAGCCCTAGGACTTGGTTCGCCTTATTCGCCATAGTACTAACATGTTCACTCCAAGTAAGATCTTTTGATATAATAATTCCAAGATCTTTAAAGCTCTTGACATCTTTTAAGGCCGTACCTAGTTTATAATTCGTAGTCGATTTGTCACGAGAATGCGTTATTCGCATTGCTTCACACTTATCCTCATTGAAACGAAGTTGCCATTTTTTCGCCCATTTACCAAGATTATTCAAATCAGTTTGAAGGTATTGTTCATCGAGACTAGGGTTGCGAAGCTCTCTGTAAATCTTTGTGTCATCCGCAAATAATTTAATTTTGAAGAGACACTATCAACGATATCATTTATATATGATAGGAATAAAATTGGACCAAGAATAGTTCCCTGTGGGGTACCAGGTATCACAGGTGCCCAATCAGAAAAAGTCCCTGTTACAACAACTCGTTGCTTTCTGCACGTGAGGAAATGCCTCAACCAGTTAAGAAGTTTGCTCTCAATACCGAGGCTATATAACTTTATGAGTAGACGCTCATGAGGAACACTATCAAAAGCCTTTGCGAGATCAAGAAATACAACATCTGTTGCTACAGATGAATTCCTAGATCTGGCGAAGTCATGAAAAGTAGAGAGTAATTGGGTCACAGTAGACCTACCCTGCAAAAAACCAAATTGGTTTTTATTTATCACGTTATGGTCTTGCCAAAATGACGTTAACCTATCGCGTACAATTTTTTCGCTGATTTTGCATATCATGGATGTAAGCGAAATTGGACGATAATTCTCCCTCAAGTGCTTAGAACCTTTCTTATGAAGTGGGACAATGTCAGCTGATCTCCAATCTTCGGGCAAATGGCCCAGCAGGAAAGATTTGTTAACCAGAAATGAGATCGAGGGCGCCAATTCGAACGCACATGATTTTAAAATTACTGGTGAAATTCTGTCTGGACCCGGGGACTTGTTCGTTTTAAGAGACTTAAGATGCTTTAAAATTTCCTCAGTAGTACAGGAAATATAATTAAGTTTCTCACAAACTAAAGGCTCTAAAGAAGGCAAGTTGGTGAAGTCCTCAGAGGTAAAAACAGATGAAAAATAGGAATTAAAACTACTCGCAATACTCTCATCGTCAATCAGTTCTTTGTCACCAACCTTTAAAGATAACAGAGTGTTCGTACCGTTACGTTTGCTTTTAATATAATTCCAGAAAGGCTTGGAATTACCAGAGACTGCAATATCAGAGACCATATTGTTGATATACGTCCATCGAGCTAAGTTACATTCTCTTTTTACGACATTGTTCAGTTTTCTGTACTTCTCCCAGAGGGCTGGATTGCTGCTTTTTCGCGCTTTGTTATACAACAATTTCTTTTTTCTGCACAACCTAATGAGATCCTTTGTTATCCAAGGTGCATTACATGTAGTGGTAAGTTAGAGCCACGGTTTTCCAGTACCACTTTGCATTATTGTTCAAATTCGACCTGTATTCACAACAATGTATGCAAATAATCAGTTGCTATTGAAGAACATTGTCGATTGCGGCCTATCTTTTCTAGCCCTAACATTTTCACGCTATCATCTTTCAATTCTCAGCAGTTGCCATGATTGTGCCGGCTACGTCACCATTTGTCGACCTTAATAATCAGCGTTGATAATCTTCTAGAAGCATAATCTTCTAGAAGCATAAACAAACTTCTGAAAACACAAACTAGTGAGATTTCCCTCTAATTTTACGAGAACTCATTGCGATTACGTGTTTATAACATAAGGGCAAAATTTTCTTGTCATTGCCGAGGCACAACGAAAACCAGTTGGGCAAACGGATTAAAAAAGCACTTGTTCGCTCGCATTTTAGAGCAAAACAAACAAACAAACAAATCAACTTTTTCTTTATGTCCAAAAGAGTACAGATAATTGTTATTAAATTCCAGTTGACAATGAAAATTCGATTTTTGATTAAACCACCTTTTAAAAATACGCATCCACTTTAAGTAACGCATCCGTAAAAATAACAAACGGTTTAGTGCCCAACTGAGGAAAGAATTTGTAGAGTAACTTCTTCCACTAAGTATGAGCTATTACTGGCATTCTGTTTTGTCGTTGTCGTTCTCTTTCGCTCTCCTTTCGTTTCTGTTCCTGAGACATAGGTCCTCTAGGCATCATGTAACCTTATCAGAGCTTATAAAGATATCCTAAAAATTGCAATAGTAGGCCGTATTCTCAGTGTACCTAAAAAATGTGCTTAGAAAATGATTTTCGTTGCCTAGGTGCTAGAAC
>NC_090882.1:18801376-18803876 GCF_036669935.1 Montipora foliosa | reverse complement strand
GCTCGCATTTTAGAGCAAAACTAACAAACAAATCAACTTTTTCGTTATGTCCAAAAGAGTACAGATAATTGTTATTAAATTCCAGTTGACAATGAAAATTCGATTTTTGATTAAACCACCTTTTAAAAATACGCATCCACTTTAAGTAACGCATCCGTAAAAATACCAAACGGTTTAGTGCCCAAGGAAAGAATTTGTAGAGTAACTTCTTCCACTAAGTATGAGCTATTATGACATTCTGTTTTGTCGTTGTCGTTCTCTTTCGCTCTCCTTTCGTTTCTGTTCCTGAGACATAGGTCCTCTAGGCATCATGTAACCTTATCAGAGCTTATAAAGATATCCTAAAAATTGCAATAGTAGGCCGTATTCTCAGTGTACCTAAAAAATGTGCTTAGAAAATGATTTTCGTTGCCCAGGTGCTAGAACTAATTTGAAACTACATAAATCTATAGTTTTGCTTGTTGTCATCTCCAAACACCTGCAGGTTTTCCATTAAGCCTTCGAAAGTTCGTTATACTTGTTAAGAAATTTCCCCATCCGCCATCTTGGCTCACATTTGGAAAGATGGCAGCTTTGCCAAACTGTCTGTTTCATTTCCAGTAATGGAAAAGAAGGTCCTTTAACTACCTTAACAGAGACTTCATTACAAAAACCTTTGAAATGTCATGGCCTTTGGTTAACGCTTGATGGTGAGCAGAGAGAAATTGCAGAGAAAACTTTGAATATAGTGGAAAATATCCAGTCTATCAATCCGCCCACTGACTACTTACAGACCTTACAGTACCACAGGAAATGTTATTCTAAATTTACAAATATTACTCTTAGAAAGCGTGCCCAAGCAAGAGTTACTATCAAGAAAGAAGCTACAAAGGCTGAGAGTGACTACAGTGAGACGGAGATATCTAGTATATGAGTAGGCTTAAGGACGCTCGAAATAAGGAAGTTATAATAAAGCAGTAATAAATATACATTAGAGACACTGTCCATCTTAAGGAGGCTCGAAATAGTTCATAAACATATTCTGTCCTTAGATACAGTTAGGGTAATCATATCAAGACGAAATTTGGCCAGGGTATTAAGCACCCATCGTAGATTTTTCGGATTATATTATTCTCCAAAAAATAAAATGTTACCATGGCAACGATATCAGGCATTTCTTTGAGCCTTAAAATCACCTAATGTTGTCTTTTTTGAAGAAACGGGACGGTGAAATTTTCCCATTCAGTGTTACCAGATAATGATGGAAATACTCTCTAAAATATTTAAAATTCAACAAATTTGTAGGTCAGTTTTTCGGAAAAATCAGTTTTTTTGAAATGCGACTCTAACTGTTTTTCACCTACAATTTTTTTTTTAAATTTGAAAGACAAACGTTTAGAATTAATCTAAGCTGACATGCAAAAATTAAAAGAATTCACCGTCCGGAGGCAGAGATATAAGCGAGTAAGGTTGCAAAATCAGGAAAAATTAGGGGGTTACAAGATCAGCATTTACGGATGCGTCATCCACTCATTCGAGTCCGCGCGTGAGTGGAGCTACAGGCCAACACAAATGGATTTAAGGACGGTGCCTACTATTGTTATTGCGCATGCGATCTGCGCATCTCGAGATACTCGGATTTCCTATCGGGGATGCTTACTAATACAGAGATATTTTTGCGCGGTTTAAAACTATCCTGAGAAAGTAGATCTTAGTAAGTACTCTTGGTATCCAAAAAGAAAATTGGGGGTAACCATGCATTTTTGAGAGATAATTAAGCTTCAATTTGAGAAAGAACGCCATACATTGCTTTGTATTTTAAAGATTTTACAAATATTATTCATGAATTATCTTTGAAACATGCGTGGTTACCCCCAATTTTCTTTTTGGATTTCAATAACACTTGCTAAGATCTACATTTCCTGCATAATCACACACCGGGGCAAAAATATCTTTAATTAGTAGGCACCGTCCTTAAGTGACCATTAAACCGTTTGTGTAGAATTTTCGTAGTTTTCGTGAATAGGAGATGTCTATTTATATATATAGGAATTAGGAGCATGGTGAGCGAAATTAGCGTTATTTGTCTATTTCTGGTCACCCATTTGAATCATGAGCTGACGCGAGCAGATTATATTACGAATTGCGTGTGTGGCTTACGCGCGCGAGCTGAAAACTCTTTCGAGCCTCCTTAAGGAGGCTCGAAAGGGTTTTCAGCTGAACGCGCGCGCGTGCCCACACACGGAATTCGTAAGCTGCTCGCGTCAGCTCGTGATTCAAATGGGTCACAGGAAATAAGCAAATACCGCTAATTTAGCTCTCCTTTCTTCTACTTCCTATAGACATGAATATAAGTAGACATCTCCTATTCATGAAAACTACGAAAATTCTACACAAACGGTTTAATGGTCATTTAAATCCGTTTGTGTTGACCTTCAGCTCAACTCGCGCGTGCACTCGAATGAGCGGGTGACGCATGCGTAAATGCCGATCTTGTAACCCCCTCATTTTTCCTGATTTT
>NC_090882.1:18786376-18796376 GCF_036669935.1 Montipora foliosa | reverse complement strand
GCGTTTGAACTGCCCAATAGAGTCAGCATTTCTTAAGTATTGGGGCAAATTGTTCCACAAACAGGCCCAGCTATAACAAAAACTTCGTTTCAAATAATTAGTATTTGGCTTGGGTAGAGTAAGTTTACCTTCTAAGTTTCTCAAGTTATATTCAGCATCTCGTTGACTGAAAAGGCGTTGAAGGTATTCCGGGGCAAGATCGTGAATTGTTTTATACATAATTAGTGCTTTCTGTTTTTTACGTCGGAGAGAAAGCTTCTCCCACTTAAGACTATCGAGAAGGAGGTTGGAGCTCGTATCAAAGGGTAATTTAGTAATTACCCTAGCTGCACGATTTTGTAATTTTTGCAGCTTATCACTTGACTGGCCACTTAAGCAGTCCCAGACAGGACTGCAATAATCAAAATGAGGTAATATTAAAGCGTTATAAATTTGAAGCGCAGTATTAGCTGAGATGAAGTGCCGTATTCGTTTTAAGGCTCCTATAGCTGAGGAAACTTTCCTGCATATTTCGTCTATATTTGACCAAGAAAGCCGATCATCAATGGTAAGACCGAAGCATTCGGTCACAATTATATCTGTATCTTAATTTCGCTCATTCTTTTTATCGTCCAGAGAATGAAAAAGTAAACACTTCGTGCGATGTCCTCAGCCCAGTTTTCATCGCTGGCATATATTCTTCTCGTCTTGATTGTACTTGCATTACATCTTTTGTCTACTATTTCAAATAATTAATAAGAAATTTTAAACTGACAGTGCGCGACCAGACCATGGAACAGCTATTGCCATTTCATGAGCTCCCGCACCACGTCCTAAAACCCACTCTATGCATGTTAAGATGGTTATCTTAATATTTCAACTAATGATCTCCAGTTGTAGGGCTTCAAAAATTTCGTCGGAGGATCTTGCCCTCATTTGGCACATTTTTGTTCTTCCCTTTCTGTGCCACACTTTATCTTGATAGTTTTCTTCGTGTTTCCACTCTCCTTTATTCTAATAGGGAGCTCAAGCAACGACAACGGCGACGGCAACGAGAACGTCATCTCAAAATATAAATTCGCGTTGTTGTAATCGCTTCTTTACTATTTCAACTTTTTTAATATGACGGGGGTGTGGTAGTTCCTCAAAAATGACGCTGGTAGGAACGGCGCTCAATTAAGGGCAGAAAATGAAAATTTATCCTCAAGTAATGACGTTGTCCACAAAACCTCAAATTTGGCTATTTCACGTTGTAGTTTTGCTGACGACGGCAAAGAAATGGACAAAAGTGAAAAACGCACGTGCAGGGCGTGCAAAGCTATTGTTTTTGCCTACTAAAGGCCGGTTTACACGGTACGATTTGTCGGCCCGATCTGTCGGCCCGACAGTGTCGGGGCGCGAATCGTACGTGTATTTTGACACCCGATCTTAAGGCCGATTCGTGAAAACGAAATCGGCCCGATTCAGAAAATCTGTTGCAGTGCAACAGATTTTTGTCGAGTCGGGCCGACACTTTCAAAGAAGCCGACATGTCAATCAAATTTTTGAGAAAAGAGCATGCGTACCAAACAGAAGCAATCAAAATGGCGGACATAAAGACTCTGAAGAGGCCAAAGTCGCGCAGTTTCCAAGAGAAAGAAATCTCCCTGCTGATAGCGGAATGGATTAAATATCCGTGTCTATATGACAAGGGGAATAAAGAGTATCATGGCAAGAACAAAAGAGAGATTGCGAGAACGCATGTAGTCAAATCACTGAACGAACAACTTGGATATGACATAAGTTGGTGAAAAGCCCGGCTTCGGTCCGATGCCAATTTTTCACCCAAGCACATCGTGTTTTCTTTCTTCCCCTCTTTTTGATTCTTAATAATGCTGCAGCAAGTAACAGTAATGACGTTGTTGCTGCTGCTGTTGATGAATAAAGCGACCAAAAACCGTAATGCTCGTCAGCCATTTTGTTTTCGCCGTAGCATTCACTACGCATGCGGAGTAAAACACCGCTTTTAAAAAAGAACGAGGGCTACTAGACATTCTTCACGTCGGCACTGACGTCGGGCCTTAAGATCGGGTGTCAAAATACACGTAAGATTCGCGTCCCGACACTGTCGGGCCGACAGATCGGGGCGACAAATCGTAGCGTGTAAACCGGCCTTAAATATGCAAATTTTTTACGTTCTCGTTGCCGTCGCCGTTGTCGTTGCTTAAGCTCCCTAATACTCCTAAATGACGCTCACTTGTCCTCGAGGTACTGCTTTCTAAAATTTCAAGTTCATAGTGCTATCCATTATTTTTTTCTCTGCTTTTTTTCTTTCACTTAGCTAAGGGGACCGACGTAAAGATGAATGGCAAAAAAGAGACATCACAAGGGAACTTGGAGGATCCTCATCAAAATACAACTTTAATTACTAAAAAAAGGCTTGTAAAGATGCTGGATAGAACACAAGCAAGAAAACTGGACCGACAGCAACAAGACAAAAAGGAATAATTTCTAAAATTCCCACTCTATATTTTGTGAAAACAGTGATCAACTTAGCTCAAAGCATGACCTGGAAAAAGACCGCATGACAATGAGCAAAGGGATAAAGAGACAAATTGGGAAAGTTTAGTAAAGTTTGATCGTTCATGTTTTAGATTCTTCCTTGTCCCGAAAGCCAAGTCATTTACTGCTTTTGTGATAGCGACATTCTTTCCCGAGGTATCCACTGTCATCTTCTCACTGAAAAAAATCTCAAGCACGTTTTTTTCTTGGTCAAACAATCTTATTCTTCTCTCTCCCTTCAGTTTTGCAAAGAAGGACTTTAATCGGTGTTGGTGTATGAGAGCGCACCATGACTAAAACTAAGATAACAGAAAAATCTCCTTGAGCCCCTTAGAAGATATAAATAAGAGAGCAGGTAAAGAGAATCAAAAATAAAAAAGTTTAGACGACCACGCCAACCATTTTTGGATTTTCTTTATCTGACTTGCCTTTTCTTTGTTCTTCTTCGCTCTTTTTCGTTCGTCTTCTTGCTTCTTCTAGTTACACTTCCTTTATTTTCGTCCCACACTGTTTTACTTTATCATCGTCCCTCTTCGCAATTCATATTATTTCTTTCTTCTTCCCGCGGTTTTTTGGTTGTGCCTCATTGCTGTTAATTGCATTTTCGTCTTCTGTATCGAACATGGTTCTTCTTTTTTATCGACCAGTTTACATCACCGCTTTTGTTCATTATTTTTTCTTTTGTCATTGTTCTTCGATTTTTTTTTCCTCTTGTTAGGGACAGGTATATTTTCGCTTTAGTTGGGTTCATTCTTCGATTGTACTCCAGGGGTCACTTCATTCGACCTTTTTTCAGCTTCTTCCCCGTTGATTTTAATTATGTTTACTTTATCTTCATGTCTCAACATTCAATGGCTTCTTCTCTTTATGGACAACTCTAGTTATTTATTGAAGACTATCATTACAATCGCTGCTCTTACTGAATTCGCGCGACCAGCTCACGGGATGCTAGTCATCCCGAAAACCCCCGCACTGATTGACAGAAACAGTTGGAATTCTTATTTATACTAGCTTTAATTTTATTACATTTTAAGTTAGTTTTGTTTAACTTCATTTCTATTTTATATTAAGAACAGAACGCGCACGACCAGCCCATCTGACAAACATCAATTGAGCTCTTGCATCGCTTCAAACTACAATTAAAATTATAGTTTACCCACCCCTCCGACCTCAAACACCCACCCCGGGGGAATGGAAAAGGGTTGGACAAAATGCACCAAGAATTTTGCAATCAATATTAAGCTACTTCTATCATAAACACCGGCGGAAACAATTTTAAAAAGACAGTCAAAAACTCAAAAACGCTATCAGCCTAAGATAAAAAAATGAAAAGAAGCTATGAGCCTACAACACCAGAGAAAACTAAAATATCGGTAGTGAAAATGTCTTCACACAAACCTGGGAAAAGCGCATGAAAATGTCAGGTATCGAAAAAACGGCTCCGAAAAAAAGCTACAAGCCTAGAACACCAGATGAAATAACTGAGTCCGTCGATCCATGAAGAAAAAGACGACCATACGTGAATCTCGCAAAATAAAAAATTCGTTGTCCATCCGTAAAAAAAGACGAGTTTTTATGCACAAGGCAAAAAGCTTGTCGATCCATGAAAAGAAAGATGAGTTGCTGCGCACTTAGCAAAAAGCCCGTTGATCCATGAACAAAAAGATGAGTAGATATCTGCGACTGACGGAGAAAATTCCGACGATCCAAGCAGCTAATAGAAGCAGAAAGAGATGGCTCGATGATGTGTTCAACTTGAACTTGCGGATAAATTTTCGTCGATCCGTGGAAAAATGTTACAGTAATAAGACATCAGTGCGTGACTTCAGCATCACAATGAGTAAGTAAATAAATTATAGCTCTGAGATGGCCGAATCTACACTGACTAAGATTTTTAAGCTCATTCCAAGGTCTCTACTTTTAACGAGAGAGAGCCTGGGTTTGAGTTCTCGATTTACTCATGATAGCAAGAAAAAGAGTTCTGGCTATCAAGAGTATTCTGCTTAAACGCTTAAGTACAATAAAACGAATTAAGCACTCACCGTGGACTTGAAATGCAGGTGTTATGAGTACGAAACTTTCAGTAAATAAATCTGTTATACCCATTTATATCCCAACAATTAGTTTTCAAGGCATTTGGGAAAACTGCTGAGTTGCACCAATTGGCTTGCAGAACCAGTGTACAGCGTTTAAGCATGTAGTATCTGAATGGAACTAGGCTAGCTCGCCCCAGTGGCAGAGAAAGTTCTGCCACTGGGCTGAGTCATCAGCACACGACATTGTACAACGCTGTAGCGGAAGTGATGTTTAAGTAAAAGATTTTAAAAAAACCAAAGGATACTTAAATAAATAGAAAGAGTAAAAATCCGTCGAATAACCAGCGTAAATATCCAGTTATGACAAAAAATTGAGCCCAAAACATTGCGAGAAACAAGCCTAAGGTCCATTCAGCTTTACATAAATTACCCCCCCCCCCTTCCTTAACTATCCCATCCCCAGTTAATAAACAGAGGTAAAAATGGGTACGATACCAAGACCACACGGGTCTTCGACGGGAGGTGGCTCTTGGAATTTGCTGACTTAGTCCAGCGAAGCTTGGAGAGAAGTTGCGCCAGGTCATTCAAGTCACAGTGATGTGAATACATGATATGGCTCTATTTTCCTAGTGCAGAAAAAAAAATTGAGTAAACTCATGGGAGACCTTAGAATCTTGTCCTTGAAGTAAACAAACACTAGATGGCAATGAAAGAGTCGATTTAAATGCCTTTCTATCAGTTAGTTTTAAACTGTTTTATTTTAGAGAGGGAAGAAAACCTAACAAATTCTGTTCGAGAGGAATGGCGCGATAAAATGTAGTTTGAATGATTTACTTGAAATAAAGCTAAGAATTGAGGTTGAAAATAACAGTAAAAGACCCGTGAGAATTTGAATTTAAAGTAGCGACCATTGCTTGAGACTTCTTTCACGCTATCAAATTATGAAAATAAGCAATCAATAAATTAATCTGTCGAAATGCCTCAATTTTTTTTTAGCAAAGTAGGCGATTGTTTTATCATTTAACACTGTCATAGATTGAATGTACAAGCTTGTTTACAAGCAGATTGATCATCGAGAAAACCTAGTTAAAACAGAAAAAACTGAAGTTTAACTCGTCTTGACGTGATTTTAACTTTGTCGATTATTCTGAACAATACTCAGAAAACACGAACTCAAGAGCTCTTGACTAATAAGATCTTTTGATTAAAAATGAGCATCTTTCAATTTTTTTATCACTACTTTTTTTTTGATTTAGGGAAAAAACAAGAACCCTCCGTTAAAAGTAATCCTCGAAAATAATCCCCTTTTATACAGTTCCATGCATTTTTTTCAAGGCTTAAAATGCATTAAAAAAAGCGTATTTTCGGATTCCTGTGCTGTTTTGACAAGGCGACGAAGTCCTGGGCTGATGACGTAGCAGTAGTAACTCATCGCATCGACGCGCTATACTGAGACAGCAAGTTACAGTATAAGTTACAGTCAACGAATAGCGAACGCTTCACTAACATTTCAATAGGGAGTTTACGATCTACGACGCGACAGTAAACGAAAACGTCATTAAAATTGCAAGTTCAGGTTTATTAATCTTTTTCGTCATTATGTCGGTTTGTCAAACTTCTAAAAACTAGCGCAACTTTCCAGGAAATGAATTAGGAGGTGCGGTGTTGATTTCAAATTCGTTGCCTTCGTTTCACGTTCTCCATAAAACTTGGCAATTGGTCATTTTACGTCGAAGATTTGCCGAAAACGTGAGAGAAATGTACAAAAATGGAAAATGCACGTGCAGAGCGTGCAAAGCTATTGTTTTTGCTCATTAAATATGCAAAATTTGAGACGTTTTCGTTGCCGTCGCGTCGCAGATTTTAAACTCCCTAAAGGACAACTTAATCAGTGTTACGTCACTTTCCCCAGTCCCCCTTTGCACTCGATCAAACCTGAATGTGCCAAACAAAATGTTTAGGACGTGGAATCCTCTAATAATGTTTGAAAAATGTTAGTGATGTACCATTAAACTTTTCCTCTATGGTAGGCACTTTCAATTTGTACTTTTGTACGTTTGCATTGAGGAAAATAACGTTTCTTCGCCGCGGCAAATGAAAACGCGGGCAACTCCAGCTTCCATGTAAGATAAGTCAGTGAAGGAAAAAACCCACGAGTAATCTTGTTCCAGGATTCAAAAATGTAAAAATGAATTATTTGCCTCTCAGCATTGAAATTTTTGGGTAAACTGAACAAATTTTTCCTTCCAGTAATTCACGGAACACCCTGCGAGCAGAGCCTCCTTTTGTCTTTTTCTTTACTGAAGAGGAGAAAAGGAGGCTCTGCCCGAATCGCGTCAACTCTTTGAATCCGCCGCAGCCCGAACTTCTGGACTAGTCAATCTCGTCAGACCCGTTTTTCTCGTGCGAGCATCCGTTTAGTGACAAAACCGATGGTTATAATTGAGCCCGCTGTACCATGAAAAACCAAGATGGCGGCGAGATCTGGCATATTAGGCTTGGGTTCGAGACTGTATCCTGGCAACATGCAGCGCATATTCAATAAAGCTCTTACTCGATTCATGCAGAACCTTTCTCGAGAACGCCAAAATCGAGCAAGCAATTAAAAGAAAGGCTCTGCTAGCAGGGTGTTCACGGAACAAAAAGCGGGAACTTTGACAAACGCGTACCTCAAGGCGAATGAAATTTTCATCAAAGTTATTTTTTGAAAGGCAAATAAACGCTCAGGAAATTCCTCTAAATCTACTTGGAAGTTGACTTAAAACTTTTGTTTCTTTTAAATGCAACACGTTGAAGAAATGTTCCAGGATCACTTAGACACAGAGTAAGAACATTTGCTAACGGTTGGGTTCACTAAAAATACTGATTACCGAAAAGCGTAAAAATATGCTCAGAGTCAATTAAATTAAATTGAAAGCAAATTTACCTTAGCTTCATAGCTCCAAAACATTTAAAACCTCTTCAGTTTGAGCGACTGTCCACGCGAAGAGTTGCTGTTGTTTTTCTTCTTGCCGCATTGGCCTTGTTTTTGTAGCTTTTAACACTTTATTGAACCGTGGGTTCTTGTCCGTTGTGAGAAGACTTCTTCCTGGTTTACAAAAGCACGAAAAAATAATAAATGCGACTTTTTTCGACTCAAGTAGCAAAAATTAAAAGTTACCGGAAGAACGCACTCGGCGAGTGTCAACGCGTGCAAAAATTTTGTCGAGAATTTCTTACCTTGAAGCAACATTTGTTTTCAACGGAAACTCTTCGCCTTGAATTATTTTCAGCTTCTTTATTTTTCTAAATTGAATTATCTTCTGGCCAAAAAGCACTCTTCTCAAATTCGGATACGAAAAAATCACGACTCACTCGCCTACTTATATAATGCAAAGGTGAAAATTTTTGTGAAGACGTCGAGCAAGGTGAAAAAGGCGCGAATTTTGCACCCGCTGCCTTCCCGCTGCTTTGGTTTAAGTCCCATTGGTTGAAGGAATGACACCTGTCAGTGCCATCCGTCAAAACTACGTGGGTTGTGGTAGTCAATCTTTCGGTGTTTTAATTAATTTGTTAAAAACAAAACTTCGAGTAATAATTGATACAATTGCTTCTTAATTAAGGCACGGGTTGAGCGTGTCCGGAAACCATTTTTTACCTTTTTTCTTTGCTATTTATAGTTTCTTGCATCTCATTTTCGTTAGCCTGTTTCACTTTGATATTCTTGTAGACATTAGCGTGACAGTCATAAATATGTACCCAACGAGTTTGGTGCAGTAAATTGACCTTATGACGATTTAAAATGCGATCTGATCTATGTGATCCACTGATTTGGTGGGCGGGCGTGCTATCCAGGGTATGGTCCCATCCCGGGGGTGGTACTCCCTTATAAGGGCCTGATGGGGACGTGCGGCCAGCCAGGGTATGTTTTTCGGGATTTTTGTCTTGAACAGGGTATCGAATTTATCATTTTTTGTCTTAATCAGGGTAGCGATTTATCAATTTTTGTCTTAAACTGGGTTAAATGTCTTAAACAGGGTATCAAAAATCGGAAATCTGTCTTAAAATGGGTAGGAAAATCAGCGATATTTGTCTTAAACAGGGTCAGGGTATGAGGGGCCGCGCCGCACCTCCCCAACCAGGGATACATCGAGTACCCCCCCCCCCCCCCACTCCCGGGGGTCGCATAAATGAAGAGTCAACGGCAGAAACCCGTTTTATTTTGTGGAGAACTTCAAGAATGTTTTGATCTGAGGTGGACTATTTGGGAGTATCGAGAGCGGTTTGGCTAGCTAGTGAAGGTATTTTATTCATATTTTAAAGGCTGCATTGAAACACTCAAAAGTTTACCGGAGGCTGCATGCAATTGACCAGACTCTTCACGGCGGCCATGTTGGATGGCAGTACACTCCTTCCTCATTTGATTTGCGTCAATTTGTTGATTTCAGTTTACAGTGTCCCCAATTAGTGCTCCAGCACTAGAACGACTAGACACTTCAATAAAGTTTCTTTCCTTTCCAACTTCAAACCAACCATTTTAACTAATTTCGTGTTAAAATTAACTTTAAGTAAAGCAGAAACTCGTCCCTCGTGGAGCACAATTCTCCAGTTGCTCCAAAAATCCCAAACCGTCAGGTCAATTTCGCAAGGCATCACCAAAAATCCCGAAATTTCAGAACCAAACGTTGAGCATGTTAGATAGGTTTTATACATTTGTGCCTGTGCATGGGTTTTTCTCTCTCGGTAGGACCATTCGGCAAATCCAAGAAATTAATGGGAAGCATTTACACGACTTACTGGATATCCGCGTTTCTAATCCCCTCCATCTGACTGTGGGTGTACCAATCATGCTTCGTACAATCTTGAAAAGGTCTTGAATTTTAGGGACGCCTTGAAAAGTAGGTCCTTGAAAAGTACTTGAGCTTGAATTTTGTTTGTGTCTGAAGTTGTAAGAACCATGTTCCCGCTCAGTACGGTCCGCGCATTCGGTTAATAAGAGTTCGTTATTTATTAATGCTAACTTGGGGATGCTCTAAAAAAAATGCAAGTTGTCCGAACAGAAGTCGACCAATGGCATTCTCTTTTGAAGTTTGAATGCTCTAGTGAGCTGTTGTTGATTCGTGATAGCGCCTCTCCGTTGGAGAATAATTTATCGGGTAAACGGCTTGGAAGTGAACAACCCAAGCCAGGGCCCGCCGGGTTGTTCAAAACCGATTAACGCTAATCTCAGATTAAAAATTAACCAAGGTGTTTATTTCTCTACTCCTAAATGCTGTTCAGCGCTGATTTTCGGCAAAACTTTACATTAGAAGGAGTCAATATTAAAAAAATAAGTAAGCAAAACAAAATTTCACCAAAAAGTTGAAAACAAGAAACAAAAGCTAACCGTCTTACGAACAACCGGTCCCAGAATGATCATAGACAAAGTTTCTTCTCGAACACGGCTCTCAATCCTCGCGTCAGGA
>NC_090882.1:18761376-18776376 GCF_036669935.1 Montipora foliosa | reverse complement strand
AATGATCAGATCAGACATTTAAACAATGCATGAATGTGAACTGATTCATTAGGAGATTAATGATACATACCCTCTTAATCAAAAACCTACTCAAATCTTTTACACTAGGTTCGAAAACGCGAAGTGAAATGAAGCAATCAAAAGTTAGAGCCATTATCTCTAGTTTTTGTACAAATATTTGTCTCTTTAGCCCACATTTTGATAAAAAAATTATCTGACAAGCAGCATGTTTATATACAGAGGTCGATCGAATTAAGTAAATATAATGGGTTATACCATGTATCATTAATGCGCTGTTGAAAGCAAAGTAAATTAAGGAAGTTGTTTGGCGGGATTTTTATCATGTGGACCCAATCATAGCTTACTGGAAAAATTTTCAATGAAATAGCTGATTTTAGAGTTGGCTCCTGTGAGAAAATTATTCGTGTACTTTTCCTTCCAATGTAATAAGCACCACGGCTTACATAAACGCCTGCCATGAACAGTTTACCCAGTTGTCACTCTCATCGTTGGAGCCAAAATGGTCGCCTCTTAAGCCCATTTCAGCCTTGGAGACCTTTGGTGCCCCACAATTCCTTAATTTTGTTCAGTGGAACCAAATTTCCCTCTTTAAGGAGCCTCTAAAAATTGGCCATGGAGAGGGAGGGGCTAGCCCCCCCCCCCCCCCCCCCACTCTTCTCACATTTTTTTCAAGTAATTTACACTAATCTTACATATACTAAGACGTAGCCTCCCTACTTACAAATGAGCTCCATGGCCCCTACTGAGGGAAGGGAATTGCCAGGGAATTGACAAAAACTTAGTTTGACCAAAATCCAAATTCCAAAAGCACTAATATTTTCCAGGCACCATTAAAACGGTTTGTTGGTCTTTGTTGGGACTTGCGCCTGTGTTTGAGAACCAGGGACGGTCACACACAGGCACGGAGTCTAAACACAGCCTTGCAGATATGTTTAAAGTGACAATGTACTTTTGACAGAAATCTAGCACCTCTCAAGATAAGAGGAATTCCAGTTCTAGCTCACGGATTGTACACAATACATCTCAGCCTGCTAGTCATTCACGGAGTGGGAATTTAGCTGTTCGCAGTTCTTGTACTGCTGATCCTAGGAGAAGAGAAGTTGTCATCACGGATCCATACTTAGAGGCCATTATGAAAGAAAGCAGAGCAAGAAACCGAAAGAGATTTACAGTAAGTTAGTTTATTATTGACTCCATAAAAATGAGAATACTTAAACAGTATGGCCATGCTACAATTATTGATGTATGGAGTCCATAACATGTAACAAGAACATTACTAATCAACATAGCAATTAGCTTTAACATATGGCAAAATAAACACGTTTGCACTATAGAATCAGTCCCTAGATGTAAAGTTAAATGTTTTTTTCATAAGCTAAAACCAAATAAAAACATATATTATCTTACTCTATACACAAAAAATGGTTTGTTTAGTAATGCACAGATTGACCTAACTGTAATGCTATCATATTATATACCACAAGAGTTAGTTCGGATGAACATTCTGATTGGTTAACATAGAGGTAATTAGCAAGTCCAATTTGACTCCAAGAAGATGGGGAGAAACGAGAGTTTTTGCACCTTTTTGGTTGCCAGATATATGCACTAACACAACAATCTGTGCACTGAAAGTGGTGAATATTAAACTCGAATTTGGTGAACTTATTGTTCTTTATCTTAACTGTTAAATGCTATTATGGGGTTTCCCATTGATGAATAAAATTGTCTGACATTAGACAGAGTAAGAGACAAACGACTGAAGGGGACATAACAGTAGTTTTTCAGTGGACAAAGATGTTTTTACCCCTTTCACCCACTTAGTTTCCCACTGACAAGTAAAATCATCTGGTGTTAGTATAACTCCTGAGGCAACCCCCCCCCCCCCCCCCCCTTCCCACTGACGAGTAAAATCGTCTGGCATTAGACAGAGTAAAATCTATAAATCTCACTCCCAGTGGTCAATGGGTTAAGAGTTTAAGAAAGAAAACCTTAAAGTGCTACTACGACCAAAAAAACAATTATTCTTCTTTTTCTTTGGATTTCAAAAAGATGTTAACCAAACACTAAGTGACCCCAAGTTATGAGTTCTGATTTTAAAAAGGCACCTGTTTATTTTAACTGGAATTTCTCATTTATTGGCCCACCATTACTAACTTAAAAACCTTGAGAGAGCTGAGAAAATGATGTCAAAGACTCAACAGTTTAAGAAAGCAATGCGTGTGTACGCAGCTGAATTAATATGCAGCACAGGAGTTTTGGACTTTCAGATTTTTAAACTCGTGTTTACATATATAATAAGTTGCATTTACACCCTGAAATTTTAACCTAGTGAGTAATTGACATCACTTTTCCGAAGATCCAACCATCTGAGGTCCAAATCGGTCAGTTTTGAACGTGAGTAATGGCAGGCCGTGAAATCCAAAACTTACACTCAAAATAAACAGCCTTTGGAAAAAAATCAAAGCTCCGAATTTTGCCAGTAAGGTGTTACGCGAACACGCTTTCAAAATCTCAAGAAAAAAAAGAAAATGATTCTTTGATCATAGTAGTACTTTAATAGGCTGATTAGGATGACAAGAATAAGTTGTGGTTAAATGAGCCCAAAAAGACCAGAGTGAACATGAAGGTATGCAGTTTGAGCCCGCTTAGTATCCAGGCATTGAGGAAACTGGAATGGCTAATGCCTTGTTTCGTGGCCTTTCATGGCGTGTCATGATACATCATTTATGCTTGTTCTCTTCAAGTTTAATGGGCACTTGCTTTATATGACACAATTGCTGTTCATGTCAGCTGGTTTGTTTGTCATGGTGTTTTGCTATTTTAGTCAACAGATTACTTCATGCAGTGGTGAGATCAGGCCTTTCTACGTAAGAAGCCAGGAAGATATTGACAAGCAGCGATGATGTTGTGTGTTTTACCAACAGAACAAGTGGTCTAAATATTTAGAATTAAAAAATTATACCATTGGGTCAGATTTGATATGCATCCGGTCTTAAACAAAAATAACCTTGCTTTTTTTTTATGGAAAGCCATAGCGTTGGGCCTTACGACAACATCAAAATAAAAGTTCGAGAGAAAAAGAACAAAAATCACAGAAGAAAGTTATGGCTTTCCATAGAAATCAGTTAAAAAAAAAAACAAACAGTGACTTTATATCCTGAGGAACTATATGCAAGACAACAGCAAGGAAACAAAGCACTTGTTATGTAAACGATAAACCACTTAAAACAGGATTTTTCTTAGAGGAATAAAAATTGGCAAAAATTCAACCCAAAATAACCTTTTTATTAATGAACAAATAACTTTTCTACATAGGATCATTGGATCATTGGTCAAATGTTGACCAATAATTGTTGATCATTGGTTGATCATTGGTTGATCATTGTTGATCATTGGTCAAATGTTGCCACTTGCCAGGGACCAGCAATACTGCAATTTAGAACTTGCACCATCCAAGATTTGCTGGTTAAAAGGGGAAACATGGGAGCAACTTTACCCACTCAAAAACATGTTACATTTTTATCAAAGTAAATCAGTGAATTAGTACAAAACAATATCATAGCAGGATCCAATAATATTATTTGAGATTTAGCTTTATTGTTTGGGTTCATAATATCTGAACAGCATAATATCTACTTGGAAAGAAGTCAACGGAAGAGAACTTTTATTGGTGTAAAGTTCACAAAAATGTTATAATTGTAAAATTCTTATGCTGTAATAGTAATAATAATAACAATAATAATACTACTACTACTACTACTAATAATAATAATCAATAATTATTCTTATTATTATTAGTATTAGTATTATTATCATTTTATTATCATCTTCATTCGGTGAAAGCAAGCATATTTTAGAATTATAACACTTTTAGATTTGTAGCTTCAAATATAAAATTTGTCAACCTGTTTTATTTGATGACCTATCGAAAAAAATTTGTTTAGGCCTCCGGGTTTAACCCGGTGCAAAAAACTGTGAAACTTTTTCTTTGTTTTGTTAGCTTGTGGTTGGGTTAGGTTGTTGTTTGATGTTTTTTTGCTCTTTTGTTTTCCTTTGTGTTACATCATCCATGAGTTTCACAGGTTTACACCAAGGATGAGCCAGGCCTCCACATGTTCCTTGCCCTCTCAACTCCTCACTTTTGTAGTGATGATATACTTCAGTAAACAGGAGGGGAATACAGAGTGTGGACTCAGTGCTGGAAATAACAGTCGGTCATCGGACATTGTCCGGCCAATTTCACATTATGATCGGACACGATGGCCGAACATGTCACCAGCACATCTTGAGTTCTCTTCTTCAAGGTGTTGTCAGTCAATAACTTATGTCCGGTCCAATTTGTCAAATGTCCGACCAAAAGGAAGATTTGAAAGGATATATGTCCTCTGAATAAAGAAAAATTATTTCCAGCACTGGGACTGGTCACTAATGAACCATTTGATGTTTTATTACTGTAGCAATAGTAACTTCCACATCATCAGTTAACCATGAAAAAGCACCTATGGTTCTCGACTAAATAATTGTTTACTTAGCTGGTCTGACACAGACCATCTCGCTGTATCATCTCTTTGGATGGTATGTTTTGCACGCTTTACTACTTACATTTCATTCAATTTTTGTAGGATTAAAAATCATAAACAGGCTAAACAGTTCAAGCAAAAACCCAGCTGTTGCAACAACTCAAACAACAAAGTGATACCATCAAAAAAATATCATTCTTTAGTTAATTGCTCTGACATCATAACTACCTTGTTGTAGAACTTTGACAGAAAAATTGATTAAAACATTCTATTGCTTTCTTGGTTGTTGAATGTGTGTTCCTGGCCCCTTCCCAGCAGGACCTGGGGGTCGTTTATCATGCTGCGGAACTGGTTTCTCGTGAGCCACTTTAATAGCTTCTGCCTTGAAATCAGCATTGCCCTTGGTAACCACTCCTGACACAATGATTTTCTGATCTGAGGGCCTGGGTAATAAACAGTGGTGAGTGCATTTATGGAAATCATGAATCAATAATTAGTGCATTTTGAGACAATGATCCTTAAGGGTGAAGTAAGGTAAGGGATGCACTTCAATTTCCATCTCAAGCGACCCCCTACCTCTCTCTCAACTCGCTGCATAGACGTAATGATGGTGTTACTCAATTTGCGGTCACGCAGTCCTGAGGTTGAACGAACGTGATGTCACGCACGCGCGAAACAAACATTTTCTTGAAAAACTTTGACCTGTGTTTCACAAATCACGTCACTAGGAAATACCACTAGAATACACATTTTCAAATAACAGGTGATAATTACACACCTTAGTCGTTTCGTATCACCGCGTTAACAATGTACATTTTCAAACAGTGTGTACACGTTGTAGAATCCGAATCGACAATATCTTCACAGATTACACACTTACTTTTCCTTCGGCTCTGCAAATTCTTCTTCCTCTGCTTTCTCTTCTGGAGTAGGGACTGGATGTTGAGATTGATGATGTTTGGAAGTTATTCTCATTCCTCCTGCTTTTACTAAAAGAGAGAAAAAACAAAATTTTCGTAGTGTAGCTCTAGTCGTGTGCTGTTGAAACCAGACTCAAGTAAAAGCCCGCATAACCCACTTTCAGGGTTCCACATACCTGCTGGTGGATGACCAGCTTTTAATTCTTTATCTTTATTTTTGGGAGGGGAAGACATTGTGAATTAACGATAAAATCCAGAGGAATAACTACTAGCCTTCTTGTAACGAGCACACCGTGTAAATGGTCATTGCCAGCTGAGCGAAGTCACGAGGGAATAAAAGCACGCTTTTGTTTGGTCAATTTAGAACACGTGATCTAATATAGTCCAGAGAACATGGCAACATTGATGACAACATATTGTGAAGAAATATGCTTTGCAAGTACTTTCATTTTAAAGGATAGCTTGAACAAGGGAAAAAGAAAAACAATTTTTTGATAAAAAAATAATATCAGTTTGGTGACCTCCGCTCACCCCAACCCACGCCACTCTCCTGTCTCCTCCACTCCCATGATAAAACCAATCAATCCGATTGTCATCAAGAAATAACTGCAAGTTTTTAATTATTAGGGCTCTCTTCATTCTAATTAAAGACTTTTTAAATATTATTCCATGTGAATGGAAATAGATTTTTCAGACCTCCCTTCCATGTAGCTACTCCCTCTCCCACCCCTAGTGAAATGTTGCTCGTTTCCAGACTCAAAACAACAGGCGAAGGGTTTCCACCGCTGTTCAAATTGAATTTCTTTAGTTGATGTTGTAAATAATCCTTGGAAATGTGGGTTACCTGGATTTTCACTTTATTTGTTGATGTTTTATTGATTTCAATTAATGTTTCCTCGTCTACAAAGTCGAAGAGTTCATCTTCGATCGCGGACGTTTTAGAGAGGGCAAAAAAAGAATGGTCACACGTTTCTTGCAAGAGTAGTAAAATGGAACATATCATGAAATTACGGGCAAAGAATTCAAAAGAGCAGATGATGGCATGTTTGACAAAAGCTCTAGATTCTTCAAATGATGCATTTCTGTGGAGTATATTGGGAGAATCGTTCCAACTGCAAGGTAAAACGAAAGCTGCAAGCATTTGCTTCAAAGAGGCTATAAAACGTGGAGGAAAATTGTCGAAATTTATAAAGAAGTGGCATTTTATTGGACCATTTGTCATTGGGAAGGCTGAGGTGGATGGAGATCCTTTGGAGGAGTGGGGTGGAGTGAAAAACGTTTCAAGGCAAAGATGGGATAAAAAGGTGCTTTACTATTCAGAGTTGATGCCCTCAGGGGTGGTAACGTGGATGGAAATAAACCAACGTGGCTCTTCTGAACAACTAACTATTGCGCCACCAGTCAAATGGAATGAGCTGGTGATGTCGTTACAGTCAATGGGCATCACTGAATGGCAGGGATGGGTAATGGGGGATTTTTATGTCAATGAAGATGATGCTATGGTTGCAGTGCAATGTCTTGGCATGCATACTGTTTATGTGGATGACATTATCATAACAGGAGATGTCTACAGGAGAGAACAGTTCTGGTGAGTTTTTGAAAGTTTTTCATATGACTTTCAAGTACTCTGACGAACAAGTTTGGAAAGTCCAGATGCCTGGGGGGGGAGGGGGGGGAGGGGGTACTTGGGTCAATTTTCGCTGGATATGTTCCGCTGACCTCTCAGAACCCCTTCCCCTTTATAGTCTATTTTATGGTCAATTATAGACCCCATCTTAGTCTCTTTTGGGTAAATATAATTTTAGCGACCCAACTTAGTCACTCTCTGTTTATGCATAAACCTTACATATAGCCTTATAATTGTAATTTCAAAACGGAATGTAATGCGACTGCTAAAGTTCTCTCTGTAACAACTTTTTTTCCCCACGAATCGTTCCACTTTAAAATTCCACCAGCCAGAATTTTCTTAACCCCAAAAGCCTGACAATTTGCGACCCCATTATAGTCAATCCAGTCATGAAAATGCGACCTCATCAAGCGGCACATCCCCATTAGCCCATTAATAGGAAGTAGACCCCCTGGGTCCAGATGTTATGACCATATTGATAAGTGCAGGGTACAATTAGAAAAAAAATCTTTATAACAGCTTCAAAACTCGCGGCAGCTTTCAATATGTCGCAAACATAAAAACAACCTTGAAAAAGCATTCTTTTGAAATTTGCAGTTTGTCTGGTAAAAAAATTCCCTATGCTAAGTGTGATTCAAAATTTGGAGTTGGCCATGATACAACTGGTAAAAAAACTTTGTCTTACCCGAGTCACAGCAAATGTTTGGCCCTCATTATATAGATCTGAGTCCATAGATCTTTGTCCACTTGATCCAAACTGACGTCAAGTTATCATTTCCTGTTCAGTTTTCCCGGTCAGTTTTCCCACGAATTAAACATTAGCTAAGTGCCATCCTCGGAAAGACCCAGGGAGGGACAGTTGGGGCAGGAGAAAAGGCCACAAACGTTTTCAGAAACGTTCTTGAAAACATTTGGCATTAATTCAACTTTGTTCTGAAATCTCCTGTATTGAAACAACAGTAATGGTGATAAACTGTACAGTTACTTAAAAGAGGGAGTATCTTCTTTATGGCTAAAATAGAGCATTAAGTGAGACAAACTGCATACCAATGCAAATATATTAAAATGTATATACATTTTCCTTTTCCAAAGAAACCAAATGCTATTTGCTGTCAGAACGATACTTGAAAGTAATCTGAATAGAAATTTAATTATTATTAACTCACTCAATTATGCTATAGTTCTTCTCCCCTTGTCTCTCTTTTTTATTAAAATGAATTTAAAAGAGTATTAGGGGTTAACTTGAAAACCTCACGATTCCTTTACCCTAGGCTCCACATAAAATTTAAAAAATAATAATAATAATTAATTGCTATTTCTTTTTATCCTTATATTTTAAGTTTTTAAATGTATATACATGTAACATTTTTCTTGTATTAAATATTTATTCTAAGTGTGAGTCAATAAAGATAAAGCATACTAATCAAATGACATTTCAACAAGCTTAACAGTTATCACACCCTTGTACTGCAACAATGTAAAAAATATATTTGCCCTACTTCATAATGTTGAATAATGGAGCACAAAAATACAACTGGCTTGGACAAATAACAAAAATCTTAAGGCAAACAGCAATTGTGCTCAATTCTCGTTCCTGTTACTGCACTACTCATTAAAGCTCTTCATTCCTTTCAAATATATAATAGGTCTTCTGTGCAGCTATCCAGGGGAATTCATACACTTTACCTTCATGCCAGATCTAAAGGACCATTCATGTTTTCATGCAATATAAAACTGATCGAAACGAAACAGTCTTTTCAAGTGCTATCTCCAGCATTTCTCCCTGATCTTGTGAATGGAAAGCTTTTCTCAAGATTCATCTCTGTTCCAATTATGAATTTACATGGATCTCATTGGCTGAAAGTGAACAAAGTTTCTACGTTAAAGAAATCATCAACATACACATTGTTCACTGCACAGATGGTCATGGATGACAAAGCCTTCATGATAGCACCTGGACAAGTACGACCAATCAAACTGGTATTGGATTATAAAATTCCTAAGGAAAAAGAACATGATGGCAAAGCTTGTAATGATGAAAATATTGTTTTAAAAATAAGCACCAGCAAAGGACAGGACCAGAAGTTGGCATTAAATCTTCGATGCCGAAAACTTGGTGAATCCTTTCTGTTTACTTTCCTTGACCATGATGGATCAATTCAGCAAGGTGCAGCAATTCCTCCATTGAAAGGTTGCCTCTCTAGCAGCTGCCCAGTTTTGTTAACTCTCCATGGAACAAGTAGGTAGCACAAAAAGACATCTGCAGAATTTGGTATTGGGGGTTGTAAAACCCCATTGCCAGACTTAACAGTGACAGTCTTGGTAGTCTCCTTCGTAGCCGTTATTGGTGCGTGACACATTTCTCACCCCACCAAGTTCTTTAGGGGGAGCATTGCATGACATCCCAAAAAACGGCTGCCAAGGAGACCACAGTCTTGGCTACTTAAACAGATTTAATGAACGAAATGTTACAGGAAATGAATTATACAGTATATTGAACTGCAGATATGAAATCAAGTAAAGTTATCATCCTCGCAGTTATGAACGCAATTTTAGCAATCATAGTTTTACTTGATTTCATATCCGCAGTTCAATACTGTTTCATTTCATAAATCATTTTGTTCATTAATTTATTCATCACGGGAACATTTGAACCCACAAATGATCAGTTCCCAACATCAGTGGCTCCATGGCTCAGTTAGTTAGATCCTCTCACTGGCAAGGCAAGGTCACAGGTTCAAACCCCATTGAAGTCCTGAATTTTTCAGGCTTTTCTACACATTGCTAAAATTGCATTCATAAAGTTTTGCGAGGATCTTGACTTGATTAAACAGATTTAAAATTTTAAACAGCTTGACCCTTAAAAGCAAAACCATGAGGTCTATTGACCACTTCTATTTTCTTTTTTTGGAAATTCCATGGCAATTAAAAAATTTTCAACAATCCTGTTAGGTTGGAGTAACTTTAACCCATTGATTCCCGGGGTTCCCCATTGACGAGTAATATCGTCTGGCGTTAAGAGTAAAATACTAAGTATGGCCGGTTCAGGCCAGCTTGGCAGTCAAAGGATTAATGAATTCAGCCCTTAAGTGGAACCCGTCGACGACTAAAATAGTCTGGCGTTAAACAGAGTGAACTCTATAATTCTCACTCTCAAAAATAAAGGGTTATTAACTAACAAATTATGTCCTCATAAGTCTTTAGAAGTTAGATGATTGTGTTTCATTACATGTCATGTGTTTCACCATTTTTTTAAACAGCTGTTCCCCCTCAAAACCAAGCAGACAGTTACAAGCGAATGGAGGACAAGAAATGGGTGTTTGGTGTGGAACATCTTTGGCTTTTGGCTCCCACAAGACATGGGGCTCATAATTGGGAAGGACCTGGAGAGCTCACAGCAATGACAGCATTGAGGAGCTTAGCCAAGCTCACAAAAGAGTCACCTTGGATTGGGCCCCAAGCTGATAAAAACCATGTTGTCTTTGCTGGGCATTCAATGGGAGGACATGGCGCCTGGTAAATAGATTACTTTTCATACTGTTTGAGCAAGGCTTTCAAGTTTCTCTGAACTAAAATATTTTGTTATTGTTAGGGTAGCAGATATAATTTGTCATATTCCCCTTTAACGTTTACATTTTATATGCCACAAACTGTAACTTAAATCTCAACAAAACATAAAACAATTTGTCTAACCTTTATCGATGACTATCAACTCAGCAGATGACAATACTATTTATTGAGTTAATGACTGTGTTTTGATTACCATCAGGCACCTTGGCACACATTATCCTGACCTTGCTCTCGCTCTTGTATCTGCGGCTGGCTGGATCAAGAAGGAAGATTATGGTGATTCAAATTTGTTTTTCCGTCATGACATCAGCACCAGTCATACCCCTCCAGAGGTTAAGGCAATTTTGGAAGCATGTATAGCAGAAAATGATGCAGACAAGCATGTCTCAAATTTACATGTAAGTACTCCATTTTTCCTGGAAGTGTGGCAATAATTGCTGGGTTTCTTTGCGTTATTTACCTAAGACATCTATCATGGCACTACTGTAACAATGATTTACGGCACCAAAACAATGTCATGTACTATTAGAGCTGCATATTGTGCAAAGACAACTTGAATCTCCTGGAAAACAAAATGCAGCTCAGTTGACAGTTATGGAATAAAGCGCTGTGTTACTGCACTACCACACTTGCGCAATGCGTGCCTATTTTTACAGTTAATATTCAGTAAGATGTGAACCAACACCTTTAGCAATAGGCATCTAGCATATTTGACAGAGTTCAAAAAGTCGTTTGTGATGATAAACGACTTGAAACATAGTTGTGCCTTTAATTATTATTGTGTTTAGGGTATTCCAGTCATGATACGAATTGGAGCTGCTGACAGAACAGTTCATCCTTACTTCACGCGTCGCATGTTCAGGCTCCTGCAAGAACAGAGGACAAATGTCACTTATTCTGAAATAGCTGATAAAGAGCATTGGTGGTGGGATACATACAATACTAATGATGGTGGTGTCGTAAATGACCCTGTAATGAGGAGGTTTGCAGTCAATCACGCCCTTAGTTCTGGAAAGCCTTTAAAGTTGCCTACGAGTAAGTTAAGGCAATGCCGTCTATCAGTTTATTTTCATAGGACTTGATAGCCCAATTTCCCTCATGAGAGGGACAAAGTAATTACCGGTACCCCATTGACTCCAAGGGGTTCTCAATTGACAAGTAAAATTGTCTGGCATTAGACAGAGTAAAATGCTAAGTATGGCTGGTTTAGGCTGGTTTGGGAGTCAAAGGCTTACCGGTAATTTACTTTGTCCAATGCCAGGCAATTTTACTGATCAGTGAGGGCCACTTCAGGGGTGAAACTGGATTAAAGACATCAGGGTCTCCTTTAATGGGGACATAATTCTTCAGTGAGTGCTTAACCCATTGACTCCCAGGGGTTCCCCATTTACGAGTAACAACGTCTGGCATTAAACAGAGTAAAATACTAAGTCTGGCCGGTTTTGGCCGGTTTGGATGTCAATGGGTTAACCCTTCCTCTCCAAAGATTGACACAGATTTTACTTTGTTCAATGCCAGGTGATTTCACGTGTTAATGAGAGCTGCTTCAGGGTTGAAAGCCTTAAGTTGATAAAAATAAAGTGCAACATCCTTTATTGTTTGGTCAGTGGTAACAGCTCATTTCTTCATGCTCTCTTACTGTATCAGTTAATTTAACCTACATAAAATTCGATGAAATCTATTTAGGATATTCACTATCATCTATTCACCTCATCATATCTTCATCATATCATATCAGGCCTAGTATCTCTGAGCATTTACCCTCCCAACCATGATACACCACAGAGAACAGACAATGACACCAGGAATTACATGCCCTACTCTTTGCGAACAGTGTGTGGGTTCTTTTACATCCCACAGGAATATGGATATTGAAGGGTGAGATGGGGCCCACAGTTTATTATCCTTATCTGAAAAGACTAGAGAGTCAGCACTTTCTCCTCAGTTATTAAAAGCCCTGAATGTTTGTCGGCCGGAGTTGAACTCACGACCTCCCGCATCCCAGTACTCAACCAACTGAACCACCGGTGCGTGGTATTCTCTTATTGAATATATTGAAAATATACCCCAAATTTTGTAAACATGCACCTAATAAGCTCCCTCAGTTTTGTGTGTCACTGTTATTTTGCAGAACTCACTCAAAATTTCCAAGCAATGAAATAGTGGGACTAAAGTAATAAAGAATGCAAATAATCAATTGAAGCTATGATCCTCGCAGTTATGATTAACATTCAGGGCTTTTAAATAACTGAGGAGAAAGTGCTGACTCTCTAGTCTTTTCAGATAAGGATGATTCAAAAAATGATTTTGGATGGGGAGGTTCTGAGTCAACAATAACTGCCTCATGTTTGCAATGTCGTCTGGTTAATGTTTGTATCAATGCAACTGTGACAGCATGTACACAGACAGCTTCGGGAGGACACTGTGGTGAAAGTGATTCATCTGAGAAGTACAAGCTTCCCAAGGAAACCACTGATAGAAACAATGCAGGGGATGGCAAGTTTACACTTACTGTCTATAACCCTGTCTCAAACACAGGTAAGGTATCTATTTAGGTGTATTAAGAATTTCTGTTGAACCTCTTGTTAATGGCATTTGCGGGTTTTATAATGTCATGTCAACAATTTTTGTATAGTCATTTCAGTTGAGAGCCAACCAGTCGCTCACGACTGGTGCAAGCTAGAATCCCACCCTAATTTTTCTGATAGCTTCTGTGTGGCGATAGACTTCCATCATTTGGTGCTGTCAATGTCCTGTTGTGAGGAAAATTCTCCATTTTGGTGTAGCAGTGTTTCCCTTTATGGCCATTAAATTGTATTTTTAAAAAAACTAATTCAGAGTAGTTTGAATCCAAAACTTTCTTGAGGTGAAGTAGTTGATCAGCCACAAACAACTGAGAAAGGTACATCATATAAGTGATAAGTGGTCTATAATTTAAATTATACTGTATGGCCCTTAAACATGTTCACTAAGACTTATGCATAACAAGGTCATACTCTTCGTCAGGTTTTTGCTGGATTTATGTGTGATTCAATGGGATAATTAAGGGGGCAAATAATTCCGTCACTTTGCATTCATTTACTGAATGAGACTTGTTAATCATGCATTATACATCGCTTGTCTTTGTTTAGGACTGAGAGGTGTTTGTATCATGCAGCAAATTGTTCCTTTCCACCAAAGTGCAGTTGATATCCACTTCAGCGCAAACCAGGTTGTCATGACAACAAAGAATGTTGCAAGACTTTGCCTTAAAGAGTCTGCTGTCTCTCCTGTTAATTGGCGTCAACGATCAGTTCATATTGATGGCACCCAGGTTACTATGGAGGAAGGGCAAGGTAAGGTGTCTTATATTAGAGTTCATTACATGGCATATTGTTTTAAAGTCCACGGACCTAATACAACCCCGAAAATATTTTGTGCCTGAAAAATTATATAACCCGCACTCCAAAATTAATAGATATACGTATTTCTGCACATGAACAAATGACCCCAACAAATTGACGTGCTCCCAACGCGAGGGCTTCATCGCTCAATTGGGAGAGGATTGCACCTGCATGGCAGTGGTCGTGGGTTCGAATCCTGATGAAGCTGCATGGAATTTTCAGGTGTTAATGTAGAGATGTTATTGATTGAATTGTCAGGGATGCACAATCTGAGCCAGCAAGGCATGCAAGGCATCTGACAATTCTTTTAAATAGCAGTGATAAACAGTATTTAAGTCTAAGCACCCATTTCAAAGGGGAGTCACTGTGACCTCGTGGTTAGTGTGCTGGACTCTGGAGCAAGTGGTCCGGGTTCAGGCCCTGGCCGGGGACATTTCGTTGTGTTCTTGGGTAAGGCACTTTACTCTCACAGTGCCTCTCTCCACCCAGGGCCCAGTTGTTCGATGGGTGGATAGTGCTATCCACTAGCTAACTCAATTGCTTTTGCTAGTGTTTATCTGCTGGATAGTGATTTATCCGATGGATAGAGCTATCCACCCTTCGAACAACTAGGGCCAGGTGTATAAATGGGTACTGGCGAATTTAATGCTGGGGGTAACCCTGCGATGGACTAGCATCCCATCCAAGGGGGAGTAGAAATACTCCTAGTCACTTCATGCTACAGAACCCGGGTTAAGCTCCGGGCTGATGGGCCACTTGGCTTGTAAGCAGCTTCACCTTACCCATTTTAAAATGGTTAGCATTCAATAATCACATTGCTCGCATGTTGACTTACATGGCTCGCTGGCTTGCATATTGTATAAACTCAACTTGTCCAGATATAAGTGCCAGGATGACTTATTTCACCTTTTTGTTTTTTTTGTTTATCTGAAGGTGATGGCAAATATTGTCCTATTGCG
>NC_090882.1:18738876-18753876 GCF_036669935.1 Montipora foliosa | reverse complement strand
CATTTCGAAGTATCGTATTTACTCGATTTAACACCGCCCTCGAATATAAGCCACACATGGAGCCAGGATTATAATTAAACACCGCCCTCAAACAAACACTGCACCCAATGAGAAGACGTTTATTCTAACTCGGTAATTTACAGCATCTGCACAAAAAAGAAAGACCAAGGAAGTTTAAACATGCTTCTGTTTTCCAAAAAATTTACAAATAATTTACCGTGCTTTTTGTCAGTCAAGTGATTTAACAAATATGATTCTGAAATAAACGCTGCACTGGAATGCATGGAAGATGAAAATTTCCAAACGCCGCCGCGTTCAATCGAGTAAATACGGTACAACGTGTAGCAAAATTTACTTTTCCGAAACTACATCCGTCTTTGACGAAAGAGTAGAGAAACCTCATTCGGTTTGTACCATGTCAAAAATTCAACTAAGTCGACGAAAGATTCACTAACGCAACGTTAATGAACCTTAACCAATTATTTGTCACCGTTACTGAATAACAGAACAACAAATACTCAGCTTTTGTGCTGAACCGCACCACATTAAACAATTGTCTGTTATACATGCCTGGCTTCATTTTAAGTATCTGTCAAATAATCCTTGCTTATCCATAATTAACACGTCCTCGTAATTGCCAATGAACACATCATTAGCAAACACCATTGGTGTGCATCGAGTCCCCGCCTTTGAAAAGACTTTGTCTCTTTCAAGCTTACTCATGCCAACATCCAGGGGAATCCATGGATCAAAATCTGAACGACTAGATATTCCTTTTTCTCCTAAGAATTTCTCTAACAGTTCATTATCTCTTCTAACTTTGACATTCGACGACATTGCTGCGTAGTACACCCGTATTCTTCCACGCCCACCAAGATCGTCAATCCCGCGGGTCAACCCGTTAATGACGGCATCTTCCGAAACGTTGTTAATGAAAACTTTGAATGGACTTCCGGTAATGGACAGGTCACCCCATTTGATGTATACCTCGTAAGCGCCTGGTTCTGTGGGTATGTACAACACATCGTGCTCTGTATGGCCATCTTTCTTCGTGCTTTTTACATAAGGCACGGGAATAGAAACCGCTGGACAGCTAATGCAGACACTCAAAGGGCCTTTGGTTGAGTTGTCAGTGACAACTGTAAATTTGCCTATGCGACCGACCTCTCCTGCAACAAGGCCTGGTCCCTCAGCAGTATTCAAGGAAATTCGGAGTGAAGGTTCATTTACCATGAAGGCAGGGGAGGGCGAGTTCTTTTCATCTGATGGCGGAATTGGGGAACACGGCTGCGAGCTCGTCGACTTGATAGACGTTTCAGAGTGACCGCCGTTCTGACTAATTGTGCCATTAGAAGAAGTACCATTCGTGGGGTCTTTGTGGTAGTTCTTTCCAGTATGAACACCGTTCAACTCAGGAACAGTGAGATAGAAGGGGCTTCTCAGAATGTGTGCTCCACAATGCAATATACTGATGACGTAATCTCCGGGTCGTGCGGGTAAATATTTCACACAATACGTGTTCCTGTTCAGCGGTTTTACGCTAAGGTCGGGCTTATCATCATGTCCGGCTCCTTGAAGAGGCTTGCATTCAATTGCGATTGTGATATCGGTGGGTTTGGCACCGTTTAATTCTACCACAAACTCCGCAACTTTTCCAAGTTCACTGGATCTCAGACCTGAACCGTACGCTTTGCAATGGATTTCTTGATTCCTAGTTTCTGGGAGGTCTGTCACGCCCTTTTTATTATTTCCGCTGAGCAGACTTTCATACTTGCAAAATAACGCCAAGTATGTGAGAAGACTCAACTCGTCCAATTGAGACGACGCTAGATCAAAAGGGGAAATGACCTGCGGTATCCCAAAGGCATCATGCGCAATCTGCATCCCCAGTTTCGCATTCCCTTCGCCGTTTGATTTATCGGCGTAAAGTTTTGGAGGAATAAGTCCAGTCTGAGTAGCATTTACCAGTTCACATATCAACACACCATTTTGCCAGTCTTTGTCAAGGTTTGTCACGTTTCTATTGGGAAGCTTTTGACGCACCCAGGAAAGAATAAAATCTCTTGCGGATCCTTGCGTCTGGCTGAACATGACTTGTAAAGGATTTATAAGATAATAGAGCACTAAGTTCCAAACAAACTCAAGTAAAAGGTCAATGTTATCTTGTGTGAAATTACCGGGATCTATGAATACAAGAAAAATACAGTTGTGAGATGAAAGAACTCCTTACGTAATGAGCTAAACTGGCTCTTACGCACATGCGCAAAGGGCCCCTTTGTTTTCTTAAACATATTACCTGAGATGACCGACGTATACGTAGAACCACTGACAGAATTGGATAAAATCCTAATTCGAAGTAATTAAAGCGTTAAATATCTTAAGGTTGTATAAACTCTTGCTCTTTGGCCATCGTATAGCATACTTAAGAATAAAATACAATTAGCGGGATAAACATTTTTAAAAATGCATTTATATTAACTTGCATGACGTTTCGTATGCTTGTCTACATACATCAAAACCCCATTAAGAGAAAACTTAGGATTATTTACGACTGTACCATTTCTTTTTTTACACCGGGATAAATTACTATCAACAAAAAATATCGCACTATTGAGCACTAAAATTCTTAAAATCCCGGGAGTTCGACGGTACTGTTTCAAAACTTCGGAAATGCAAACACAATACTCATAGTATTCAGTACAAATCATCCGTTGAAATGACTCCTCAACACGGATTGAGTATGTTTCTCTCCGTACCACTTCAAGCAAGTGCGATAATTTGTTATCGTCATAGCAACGACCACGCGTAGAACTTTAATTGAACACGAAAAGCCAGTTAAATGGCTAACGCGTGACATTAGCTTGCGCAGGTGTTCTGAAACACTAACAAAATTGGCAACATTTAATATCATTATTTATATCGGCTTCTCTTTGTCTAAAGTTGCTTTTAAGGTCTCTGGTGGCAACATAGTCAATCGCCCTTGGAAGCGACTAAGCCGGTAGCTTTTGTGAATGCAGCCAAGAGTCGATGTTTTAATATGATTTGTAACAACTAATTACTGTCAGCTTTTGTCTTTAACTTAAGCGTTAAAGACGTTTAGTTTCTGAAGAAACTGTGATGCTGCTTTGGTGGGGAATTGAAACGAAAAAATGGGTTTATCAACTGGGTTGATATGATAAATTGACCACTGTAAAGAAATTTGAAAGCTGAAGTTTCGAGCGTTAGCCTTTTGTCGGTAACTATAGCGAACTGCATGAACACCCCGCTCTGCTTTTCACCTCTAAACGAGGTAGAGATGTTTTAGCATTAAGCTCTTTCCGCCTGTTTCCTTTACATTATCAACACAGTTCATACATTTACACAAAACCTCAACGAAATAATCTTCAATATTTTTTTTCATATTTCTCGTAGGAAAATTGTTGTAACTTCATTCCAAGATAGACTAAGCTTCGTAGCAGTTATATCTTGACCTCAGTTAGACGTTTTGGAAATTTTGGTATTGTCCGTAACATTTTGTCTGAAGTTTTCTTTCGCATAGAGTGACAGAGTCGCTTTGATGGTGGAAAAAGTGATTTTCCAACCTTAACCTGTAGAAGTTTGTTTGTCATTTTAATTTGTTTTCGTTATTATGGAGTTGAACGTTTCTCTGGATTCAGATTATTTCGCGCAGAATTTGAAAAGTTGAACTTAAAAATGGTCACACTACTCTTCTTTTTGTGAGCTAATTTGTATCAATAAAAATATCAAACAGAAAGTATTTTCTTAAGAAACACCTTGACTTGATTAAACCTCCAGTTGCTGAAATCTAATAAAAATTTACGCTAAATTATATATTTTACAATGAAGAATTGTGAAGAAAGAGTCCCGTTTTCAAACGAACTTGGCCCAATTCTCTTTCCATTAAATTTACATACAAAATCTTGCAAATGCATGTAAATAATATATAAGCTTGGGATGCGATTAGAATATTCAACACCCCTCGGAGTATCAAGGATATCTGTCAATTTTTAGCTATTCTTACTTCTCAAAGTGTTGTATTTTGTCTAATGTATCCCGCAGAAACTTATACACGCTCTTTTCAAAATTCATTTAAAACATATTGCGAGCATACGATCACAATACTGTGAAATAGGCGAAGGCAACAAAAGCTAGGGATTTTAAACAAAAGACGCCAAAAGCAGCCGGGAAATGTTCACTCTATTTCAGCTCGAACGTATTCGGATTCAAAACAAATCACTGACAAGTGAAGGTGCCTTCGACGTTCAAAATGAATTATTTTTCAGTGTCTACTTTCGTACTTAAAATGTAACACTCCAGTGGTTTTGCATGGCCGATTCAATTGTAGTTTTTAATCTTTTTCGTGCGAGGTAACTCAAATTTTAATCCTTCGTTCGTTTATGTTTATATATATTTTTCAATATTAGACATAGACGAAGGCCAAATTAACCTCTGTTCCCTGGTAAAGGAGGCCGAAACGTCCAAGAAGTAAATAACATTCTTAAACGATGACTAAAAAACGGACAACATTTTCCTCGTTTTATATGGACCCTCTATGACAGTGTTTATTTGTAACTTGAAAGTCGCAAACAAAAATGTTGGATCGGTTGCTTTTACCGAAATGGGCGCTTTATAAACACAAAATCATTCATTTTTGGCGTTCTTGAAAAGGCATCTTTTGAGAAGAGAGTGAAATTTGTATTACAGAAAGCGATTCTGTCACAGAAAACAAAACGTACCTTAAAATGTTGCTGAGTCCGTTTGGTTCCATCCATTCACAATATTGAGTTACGATTTAAAATTCTGTTTCTCACCTCAATAGAGTCTAATCGTTTGACACGACTTCCTTGTAAGATGACAGTCGTGCTAAAAAGCAATACTGCGTGGTTATGACAATTTGGACACACGCCGCTGTTGTGCAGGTGCCAGACATCAAAGAGCTCCAAAATATTTACATGTGGCTGGCAAACAAATATAGGAACGCTGGCGGCCGTAATTTCCATATGTTTATTTCAACAGGTAGAGCGATGATTCTCATGAATTGTAAATCGTTCTAATTGTTTCTTTTTTCTTAGCCAAGCGATAGAAAACGAGTTATAGAATTGATGACACAAATAACAAAATATTTTTGCCTTTAAACCTGGGTGGTTTTTATAAGTAAAAGCAAAAAGTCGAGTGTTAATATTTTCCAACTTTCATTTACAATTGTAAATGGTAAATGGTTAGCCAAAAACTTTTAACAACAATTAGTTTGCCTCAAATCACTTATAGAAAGCGTTTTTCAATGAGGTCTTAAGAAGGATAAATAACACTGAGATAGCAAAAAAATACTTTGATATATTTGACGTCAAGAATGGTATCCGCCATGTCTATATTAAACACAGGAATGTACGCTTGAACTGCGCATGCTCAGAGGAATTAAAAAAAACACAGAGGTTTTACGAAGGACCATTTGAAAATTAGGATTTAAAACCCGTTTGTAAAATAAGTCGGAACAAAAGGTCATTACAAAAAAGTCTGTTGAAGCACTTTTTTTTGTCAGTACTAATACGCTGGGATATTTATTGAAAATTACGTTCAGTTCCATTCACTCGTATTATTTTTAAATCAATAAAAATCGAGAATCAGTCGGAGGCTTGATTTTACTTGTCCGAGTTTACCAGAAGGTAATATGAAAATTACTCGATGAAAACCGAGGCTTGTGTCAGTTATCTCCAGCGTGAACATTTTCGAGTTCACTTTCCTAACTGTCTTTCAGAGAGAGAGTGTTCAAAATAAGTCTTTGGTCGTGTAATAGTATTTGTTATTGACAATTAAGATAAAGCTAGTAAACATCACGCAAAATCTTGAACTTGGATTTCCTTAGGGAAAGGTTGACCAAGGGGCCAATTACATGAGCCACGCTGGCTAGTTTAGCCGAGATCCTAGCACGTCTTAGAAAAACTTTTGCGATTAATCGAGCCCGCTAAGCTGGGATCGCGATCCGATTTTTCCATGCAATCGCGTTCACCGGGACAGGGGGCCGTTTCTCGAAAGTCCCGAAACTTTACGGGCCATTTTCGGGTGTCACGATTCCCTTTGTAACTCAAGAACGGAGAGCATTTAATTCGTCAAGCTTCACAGTTATTTCTCTTTTTGTTACCTTGAAAACATGTTAAAAGATCTGCTTTCCAAAACAAGCGGTTGGCAATTTCACGGATGGCTTTTCGCGCCCGAAAAGTTTTCGGGACGTTCGAGAAACGGGCCCCAGCCCGGTTAGCCTGCCCAGCGATTTCTAATCGCATTACTCCACTTCATTTAGAGAAAAAAAGCCCACGGAATACTGCTGTTCAGAAATTTCTTTGCCGTTGTTACAAGCGAAAGTATATTTCCTATTTTATAGATATTAGACAAATCAGACCGTACTATTTTTAATAAACCTCGTAACGCTGGCCAAGAGTCAAGGAATCCTCTTAGCTTTAAGACTTAAAAAGTACTAGCAGTCTTTTACCTAGAATAAATACTAAGCGATTTAAATCATCTTTTGTAAATAGGCTTTTTTTCAAACATAATTTAGTTATTAAATAGTTTCATTTTTATTGTATTAGGTTATATATTGTAAATAATTAGTATGTATTTTTACTGATTAATAAAGACATTATTATTATTATTATTATTATTATTATTATTATTATTATTATTATTATTATTTGGAATAGTCGTTTCTTATGTCTAAATTAAGGATTCATAAGATAGCAAAACCTTAAGGCTTCTTTAAATTAAGCAATGGTGAAATTTAGGGCGCAATCGATTGACTGTATTCGGTAATAGGAATGCATGGAATAGAAGTTGGAAATCCTTCGTTTTTACGGAGATTCACATTAAAATTATCAAATACTTGCTAAAATGCTATTTTAAACATATATTATTATCCTTGTTGCTTCAAAAGCGACAGACATACCGTTTTAAATCATCACTCCACGTATTCTTATTCCGGAATAGGGTCCATCGAACGCACCCTTAATGACAATTTTAGCAAGACAAACGTCTCTCCACTTCTTCTTGTTGTTGTTATCTTTTTGCAAACGACATATTCTAAATTTAGCCCAAGCCGGGCTGGCTCACCTCATCATGTAATACCGGCCCGGCTCATGTAATCGGCCCCAATGAAGTAAATTTCCTGTTTTTCACGTTGCCATGTTACCACCAATAGCGTAGTCCCTACTCTAACATAAAAACTACACATAACCCACAATTCCTGGATTCGCTCTGACGAAGGGCTAACGCTCGAAACGTCAGCTTTTAGAATCCCTGTACGGTGGTCAATTTACTTTATCAACTCCTTTGATAAAACCAAATTTTTGTGTACTACTTCCCCACCGACGCAGCACCACAGTTTCTTTAGAAACTATCCCTTTATTCATTAAATGAAATGGCCGAAGAATTATTCTACGATGCACTCCGTGTTAATAAACATTGATATGACTACTTTGAGGTCCCACGAGTTGGCCTTTAATAGTAATCATTGTAAAGGGACGTATCTGTCAATAATGCCTCAGGGATATTCGGAAAAAAATCCGAGTACACTTAATTAAGTCGAATCTAGTTCGGATGCTCTACCACGGACTGATAGGGAACTCGATAATGGCGATCGGATTTTTTCCGAGAATCCAAGAAATCGTCATCGATAAATACATCTATTCGGGTTAACATTCACCATCTCCATTAGCATATTTGCGAATATTCACTCCTATATGGGACTGATATTGTCAGTTTCACATACTACCTTAAATAAGACGTATGTTAGCGAACAATCAGAGAGTGTAACAAAACTGTAACGCAAAACATTTTGTATTCCTTACCAGTGCATTCTGGAGGAAAACCACGGCTTGATAAATAGCTGCAAACGTTCTTCCATCCGACTTCCTGGCGTTTCTTTCTCTGAGGCTCAAATATAGGTACAGCAATACGACTTCCCGATAGTACATTCACTAGTTTTGCGGCTATTACACAGTCTATCAGGTCGGCAACATCTTCAATCGATAAACCAGCTTTGTACAAGTGCACATTGACCCATTTCGTCAGCGTTCTTCGTCTAATGACTCGCACGTACCCAAACATGGGCATGATAATATTTTTCGGCGAAGGATATGCCATATCCCGTCTGCGTGCTGTCATATCAATCTCAACCAATTCCGATTACTGTCACTGTAAAAGTGACGAGAAATATTTACTTGGCAGTCACAAAAATATGATCATTGCTGTTCATATATATTGATAGGGCGGAGGTCATTCCTGTTCCATCATGCACCAAGTTTAAGCGTATATCGTTACCAAATAAACTGAGTCCTTTTAAATGATTTTAATTTGTTAAGGATTTCCTGCAATTTTCTCTCCATGGTTGCACCGTCCGTATCCAGATGTTGTAAGCGCCCAATTCCTGTTGAAAAACGAACTCATTTGTGTACAATTAGTGCAGAATACGTCCAACCTTACCCACCCCTCCCTCAGAAGAAAAATTGGGAAGACCCACCCCTCCCCCGAAAAAAAAACCGGAAGAGCGTTCCCTTTTGAGCTTTGATGAATTTTGCAAGTAAAAGTAGCATAATGTTGCATTCGCAGTGCTCGTGTTTTTAGGAAATTATGCCGAAAATTATGCAGTTCTTTTTAGTATACCAAATGCCACAATAACTGTGCAACATGTCTGTCTGATTACTCGAAAACAAGTAAATATTTTACCAAACGTTAAACAAGGAATTATTCTGTTTCGAGACAGAACCTTTGAGTAGGTGTCGTTCAACACTTTAAAGAACTTGATGCTGTGAAAAGAGGAAGCGTGGCGTGGAGTACTGGGTCACTTTTTTGTAAGACCCATTCAGGTCGCATCCAAACTTTCGTTTCTATTGAGTTTTCTCTGTAACACTGATCTTGTGCCAAAATACTAAAGTTTCATTTATCAATAGTTAGCCTACTTTGGTACTGCAAAACAAACCTAAAATTTCCGCATTCCCAGATGAAATCGTGAAACGAAAGAGATATTTCTTGAAAGATTATAGGAATTTGAAAAACGTTGACTCCTTAGTAGATCACAAAACGTGATCATGCCACAAGACATAGGATCGAGCTTAGCTCTCAAAGTTCGAAAATGATATTTTCTGTCGTTATATTACGATATATTGAGGGGTTGAATTCGTATCAATCATTACAGTGGCTTTAACTAGGTAAAGTAAACTAGAGCGCAATATTCTCGACTCGCACTGAAGTTTCTCTTGTCACCGATATGCTTTCCGCTGCAGCACTTAAACAGAAGATATTGAGAGCATCCAATATGAAGAGAAAGTGCTATCTTTTCTACCTGTTTCAGTCAAACTGAGATTGTAACATTTAACGTTTGATCAGATGAAGGATCGTACAGAACTTGAGGCTCTAACTATTTAAAATAATAGATTTCGGATACAAAAAGTATTCAAGTTCAAAGTTGTGTTTCACATACCTCAAAGCATTTTCATTTTATCTGTTTGCCATCTTTGCTGTTTAGATTAACTTTATATTTACATTTTGGCTTGTGTAGCCCAGGCAACCATATCACTGTTTGCTAACCATATTCTCTGAAACGTTGTATGCCGTAATTACTTAACAAAAATGTTTACTTAGTTTCGATGCCATAAAATAAGAATTTAATTAAAATCTGTCTTATTTTTGCGACTTATACGTGGAACGTCTTCTCAATTCCAAACTATTTCTAGAATATTTAGGGGGTTCCCAGTTGTATCCTTTGTAGAATTTTTGCCAAAAAATAAAAAGCAATGAAATAAAAATCCGCTTTGAAGACGGCTGTCGTTAAATGGTTAATATAAATTTAAGTGTTTTTGGGGGGAGGAGGGGGTGGGGAATTTTAAAGGCTTTTTGAAATTGATCGAGTTTCATTTTCTCCGATTTCCATTTTAATTTCTTTCTTACTTTTTCGCCCTTAAAATAATTTATGATCCCTAAATTCTTTAGAAATGGTGTTTGTTCCCGTGCTTTCTAGTTCAAATTCATTGGTACTCTCTCTGGGACTCATGGATGGTTTTGGACGAATTTGCGTGGATAAGCTCCGTTTCCGTGACAATCTCGGAAACTAAATTCAAAAGTTTGAGCAAAAATAATAATTTACTTTGTACAATTAAATAGACTGAAATACATTAGGCAACATTGATTGGACTAAAAACAAAATAATAGTACGGCTGTGAGATACTGCATCAGTTGGACACGTCGCCTGCGCACTAAAAGATGCGCTGTATACCCACTTCCGGACATCCGGACCTACGTGTCAACCGCGCTAACCAGAGAGACTGGGAACGATTTGTTATGTCATGTTATTTCAAAAATAAATCATCGCTTCGGCTTTCAAGAATGAATTCACATCTGTTATTTACCTTATTTTTAACTTTTTTATGCCACGTTGTGTTTTCCGAAGACTACTACGAATTATTAGGGATCTCAAGGGATGCAAGCAACAAAGAAATCCGAAAAGCCTTTAAAAAATTAGCGCTTAAACTTCATCCTGACAAAAATACGGTAACATGAGAAAGACCGGCAACTTAGCTGCTTTCCAATTTGCCAAATGTTTTGGATCGAGCTTTATTGTTTCACGTTTTTTCCAGGAGGATCCGCAAGCTCATGAAAAGTTTACAGCAATTAATAAAGCATATGAAGTTTTAAAAGGTAAGGAATTGTGCAGTAGATCCATGATAACGAGTTTATTAAAGAATAATTCTGTTGTCACGATTAGGTAGATGTTATTTAACGAAATGTTGTGCCGTGGAAAGCATAATCTGGGAAAAGACCATGGTTTGATTTTTCATTTTCAAATTAATTTATTTCAATTAAAGGTTTAATTAAATTCTTATCGCACTCCAGGGATTTTACGTAGTACGTAATAATGTCACAATTAATTAGAGCTTAAAATTAATTTGCCCTTTTGACCATATGTCGTGATGTAGTCTTTGATTTCTAAAAAGAAAACAATAAAATGGGATCAATAATCAGACGGCTATTTCTCATCTGGACAGTGTTTTGCGGCCAACAGTGGTTTATAGCTTTCGTTACATAAATGTGCCCTATATCTTCTGCTTCTCTTATCCCAGCAGCACAATAGGTGATTTTTGTCTCAATAAAATTGGAATCAGTGAAAATCACTTGGGGTGCCAATTGCAGTGATTGCTATTTTCACGGCGATCCCTGCAATTGGCATGTAAAGTAACAAAAGTGACAGGATGTGCAAGTATGCTTGTTCAACAGCGCAACAAAGTTCACAGCAGATTTTATTGGACAACAATGATTTACCACCAAAATAACCTGATATGTTATACTTGTATTTATGGTACATTTTATTAAAAAGCTGTTGATGTCTTTTGTGTTTCTGATGCATTGACTCTGTCACTTGTCTTATCATTTCCTTGAATGGGTTTGGACCATTATGTGAGACCTTGACCTCTTTTGTTGTGTACGTTTTCAGATGAAGAGTTGCGTAAAAAATATGATGTGTATGGTGAAGATGGTTTGAAAGATGACCACTTTGGAGGAGGACACTACCAAAGCTGGAACTATTTTAATGAAGAATTTGGTAAGATAGCTAGTGTTCAAGTGAAGCTATGATCTTCGCACTTATGAGCACAATTTTTGACCAGCTCCCAACGTCAGTGGCTTCATAGCTCAGTTGGTTAGAGCGTCGCACCGGAATCGCAAGGTCACGGGTTCAAACCCCGTTGAAGTCCTGAATTTTTCAGGCTTCTCTACGCAATTGCAAAAATTGCGCTCATAACTGCGAAGATCATAGTTTCACTTGATTTCATATCCGCAGTTCATATATAATTCATTTCATCTACCATTTCATCATAGCTAGTGTTGACATTGGCTGTTTTTATACGAGAGACTCATAATCCGTCCAGATGAATTATGCGTAACTCTCTCGTGTTATCCATCTAGCGTAAAGACAGAACGAACAGATAAGATGCATTATCCGTCTGGATGAACTTGGGCAAACATTTGCTGTTTGTCTGGATGTGCATCTCTCGTATAAAGATGCGCACAAGATGCTTTATCTGTCTAGACAAACACACCTTATTTCAAAATAGCCACCATTATAGTGTTCTTTTGTTTCCATGCAAATTTGGCCTGTATGGCCTCGCTTTCAAACGTAAAATTCAAAAGAATATTTAACCTTGAACGAGGCCATAAGGGCCAATTTGCATGGAAACAAAAGAATACTAAAATGGTGCGGCCATTTTGGAATAAGGTGTATAACATTCCGTTGTGTGTCCTTCAAGATCCACAACAAGAGGTAGTTCGTCCAGACGGATAATGCGTCTCTAGTATAAAAAAGGCCATTGTCAGCAAAATTGTCTTCTTAGTGAAATGGGTTCCCATCCTGGTCAGAAACAAGATTTGTTATTTTTTCTTGTGCAGCATCATTTTCACACTAGGGCTGGGCTAATTCTGTTTCAGAGTGGAAGTGCATGCAGCTATCAAGCTACTAGCAATTGCAAAAAAGAGTTGAGACACTCCCTGTTAACCGTATAATGTGTGTCATTCAAGTCTGCGCATCCCCAACCCCCCTTTCCCCCCCCCCCCCACCCCCCCAAGCAACGTTTTTTCCATCTCCACTTGGCATTCAAACTAAAGGGTATCAACATTGAAAAAGGGGGAGGGGAGGGAGGGAGGAGGGGAGGGAGGGACCTTGGGACTTTTCTTATGAACTGGAAGAGGCGTTTTAGGGAGAAGAGGTGAATTTTCGATTCAGTGTCTGAACCTTTTTGCAATTGCTGGTAGTTCCCATCTCAAATTCAAATCCAAAGAAAGAGTTATCCCTTATATTAATATAACCTTCCTATCTTGCCTACCCACACACAAATCTAATAATAAAATAAAAATGAACTTTATTTTAAATGTCAAGTCTTCTTGTGCAGAGGCACTAATTATGGGGCATTGTACAGAGAAATCAAATTGATTTAGCATTAACTCAAATCAAGTCAAATATTGGTTTTTGAGGAGAGGGAAAACTGAAGTACTTTGAGAAAAACCTCTTGGAGTAGAGTAGAGAACCAACAAACTCAACCCAAATAATAAATTAACCCGGTATTGTTGACGCAGAGTCAGGGAATCAAGCCAGGTCACATTTGTGTGAGATGAGCAATCTCACCACTACGCCAGCCCTGCTTGGCCCTATGCTATTTATTTGCAAATGCAATTTGCAGAATACAGTAGAGTTGTTGTAGTTGTTGTCTCATTTGTTGATCTGGTCCCATAGGAATATATGATGATGATCCAGAGATTATAACCTTAGGGTATTCAGATTTTGGTGAGTAAAATGTACTTTTTACTTTGTTCAAGGATTTGACTCTGTTTTTGGACTTTGGATTTTATTATTATTATTATTATTTTATTATTATTATTTTTTGGGCGGGGGGGGGGGGGGGCGGGGGGTTGGGGGGTGCACTGTGGCTGCGCATGAGTATTAAACATTTCTTTGTCTCGTAGAAGGCAGCCCAAGTAGGATTCGAAGTAACCATTCCCTCATTCAGAGGCAATCTTGATGACCACTAATCCATGGACGCACTATGCAACAGATTGACGAGGAAACATGTGTCAAAGAATTGTGTGCATGCCCGGAATGAGTTTTTGTGTTTTCGTTGCATGCAATGCGATATCTAGTCATCGTATGACTCAGTAACTCATCTTACCGGGCTATGTGTAATTACTTTCTAATTCTCCTGGTATTTTATAAAAGAAAAAGGTACTTTTAGATACCATTGTAGAAAGTTGTAAAGCATTTTGGTTACTGGTTTTGATCGGAGTCAATGCCATTAACAACAGTTTTAAATGTGAAACATATTCTACAATCGCGCAAAACCATGTGGTTGGGTTACAGAATGTGGGCTTTGGACTTTGGACTACGGAATTAACAAGCTATTGTAACATACAAAATCACTGAAATACTGTGAATTTTAAAGGAAATTGGCTAAAATTTCTTCAAACAAAGTTTAGGGTACAGGTAGCCTCTTGTTATTGTTGTTTCCTGTACTTATGAGTTTCTTTGTACGTGTGGAACAAACCAGTAATTTTTTTTTATCGGCTGCAGAGGTTTCAGTGGAGGGAAGTGATGACATTTGGTTTATCAACTTTTATTCGCCATTTTGTTCTCACTGCCATGACTTGGCGCCAACAGTAAGACATTATTTTTTTTCTTCTTGTCAAGTTGAGTTGATGCTTGTGACCCCCAAGCCTTTGTGAAGAGTGTGTTTGTTCTTTTTGTCTCCTGAATAGGACGTAGCACAGGAGTCAAGGAGATTCTATAAAATTTTTTTACTAATATGTAGATGCAACTTAGCTCTTTGCAACTGTAACTTTTCATTTCAGTGGCGAGAAGTTGCTCGAGAGCTTGAGGGTGTCATCAGAATTGGTGCTGTCAATTGCCAAGAAGAGTGGAACTTATGCCGGCGACAAGGAATACAGAGTTATCCATCACTTGTACTTTACCCTACAGTAAGTGCCTCTTGCCTGTCAGCTATCAAATAGCACAGTCCACAAGGTGTTACTGATCTTTTTGTTAAATTTTTTACAGCATGAATTTCATCGAGGGTCAAGAAGCACAAAAGCACTTGTCCAGTTTATTCTGGATTCTCTAGAGGTCAACTTGTATGATCTTTGGGATGGTAAGGAGATAGGAACCCTTTGCAAGAGTTTCAGAAAAAAGTGCGCAAATCGCCATCTTGAAATGTATAAGAATATTTGTATCACATGATTTCGAGTGCAAAGATGATTATTCGAAATTGCACGAAAAAAATCAACATGTGATTTTTCATGTATATTATTAGGAGTGAAATATTCCACCCATTTTTAAAATTAGTAAAATTTACTGCATCCAGCACTTACCGGCACCTTAGCATAGCATATTTTCCATGCCCTCACTATGGGTAAGGTGTTTTAGATTTCTCACTTTAAGACCTTGATTGTGCAAGAACAAATTTGCCCTTCTCATTA
>NC_090882.1:18721376-18726376 GCF_036669935.1 Montipora foliosa | reverse complement strand
CCCACAGCAAATTCATAACTTAGCAGTAAAAGCATTAGAAGACTACAGAGCGGATTTAGAAGAGGAGAATCAGGGGACCAGAACACACAAGAAAGGAAAAACAAAAGGCAAAAAGGTAAGAAGACAAACAAAAAACACCCGCTCTGCTTATCACTCATTAATTCTTGCAGTCTTCGGAACTGAGTGGACGCAGCGGAAGACCTTAGACAGCAATGACCAGAACCAGGTTGCTGACCAGCGGTTTTCGTTAACACAATGGTTTGCTGGAAGTTCTCAGTCTCGCGGGCTCAGAAAACCTGGTTGTGTTTAAGGTGTTTCGGACGCAGCTCGACGAAATTGAGCCCAAATCATGTGTAAGGCGCCCCCCCCCCCCCCCCCCCCACTTTCGTTTCACGGCCCATGTATGATCCGGTCGCACAACTTCACAGCCAGATGGAGTAAGTTGGGGCCCGATTTTGATGGATCAGGAAAACCGGAGTACCCAGAGGAAAAATCCTGCAGTGTAATTTTTTTGTGTTTCAATCATACGGTTGTTTTTGTTTTAGATATTGAACAACATCTTTCAATTTAATACCTCCCTGGGGCCGGTGGCTCGAATCCTGGGTAGCGCTATCCGTTGGTTAAGAGGTTTTAAAAACCTATAGGTTTCCATGGTGTTTAACGCTGGTTGGTGCTAACCATTCTTCGAGTAACCCGGGCCAGGTGTCAAGTCCCAACTGAATACAAAAAAATGAGGAATTTACTTTAATTCCGTCAAGTCTGATATTAGTTTCACCTTATTGATTTCCTATGGAAACGTGGAAGTGATCCCCTTATTGTCTGTTATATTTCGGCTCCGCTCACAAGCTCACCCCACTTGGTAACCATCCCCAACCCGCAACCCCCAACTCCACCACCCCACCCTGCTTAGGAACCATGGCTCATGCAAACGATTTAATGATGTACTTTTTTTTTACCTTTCGTTCAACTAGAAAAACAAGGGCAAACCAGACCACGATGAATTCTAGAGGACATCAAACCCGGTTTGAAAGTAGAGTCTCTCTACACCTCAGGCGAAGGGATGTTCTTGTCCCGTGTGGGGCACGTGAAGCCCTCGATAGCTATTCAACAGTAGCCATTGTTGCGCTTCGGTTGGCTGTTGTAGCATCCACTCAAGCCATTGCCTCGGGCTTGGTTAGTTTTGCAGGATGGAGCGAAAGTTTGTACCTCGTTAAATTTTACTTACTGGACTTGGCAGTAACAAAAAACATTAAAAAGGTTTTAAATTTGTTGTAATGGTGTTCTTTGTGGATTCTATACCCCGTAAATGAATTCGTAGACTGGATTTTCTCACTAAATTTTTCCACGTGATCTCATTTTCTTGTTTGGGTAGCTTGCCTTTCCCAAAAAGAAAGCGAATTAACTAATGGCCCATTTCGGAGTTGCTGTTTGTCTCGGTTTTGAAGTGAGTCTTGGTGCTCAACTATTGAAAGGGAAATGGTTTTGATTTGCATAAGAATACGCAACTCATGTCCATTTGAATGATTGTGCACCAGAACTCGCTTTGAAACTGAGGCATGCAGCAACTTGGAAATGGGCTATTGCATGGCTTCATTTCAACGAAACAACGACGAAGCGGGTGCATGCATGGTGATTCAATTTGTCACTTGATCACTTGGCTTTAATCTGATTGTCCAGTGGTGGCAAGCCTGAAAAGGATGGATATTTGAAGTCTAAATGGTTTTACTCGTCACGTGTCAGCTGTCACACGTCACCCGTCAGCTGTTACCCGTCACCCCTTATTAAAGGGTGTGCGGATCGTTAGTGAGGAAGTGTCCTGTCGAGTTCTGTGACTGTTGTGGTGACGATGGTCTGCGGCGTTCGTCAAAATGGTCTTTAGGTCGTCGTTTTTTCTCCAGCACTGTATTGTTTTTGGCAACATAGTTAATAATAATAATAATAATAATAATAATAATAATAATAATAATAATAATAACTTTATTTCTATAGCGCTTTTATCCTATGTTTAAGGCGCTTTACAATCATATAAACAACATTAATAAATATTTGCAAATTTACAAAAATACCCTATTATATTTACAATGATTAAAAAAGGAAAAATTAAAACAAAAGCAATATATGCAAATCTATAGAAACAATTATCTGTTATTACTAAATTTAATAAACAAGTACGTCTTAAGTGATCTTTTAAAACTCGAGACGGTGTTAGACTTCCGAATCTTATAGGGTATAGAGGGGACTGGTTTTGAAGCTCGGCAAACATCAAAGGAGCAAACAAAGATGCCAAGATTTGGGTTGGAAAGTCACGACCGGGCACAATATTTTGTTTTGCGTTCATACGCTATGCATGAATTACGTAACCAACACGTTTCTATTGTTTTGTTCCTCAGTACGGAGTAAACAACTATTGTGTTTTGTGCACGGTCAAGGCCGAAAAAGAGAACAAAAACCTACAACGAAGAAATTTGCCGGGTTTCATAACTATTCCCTTCTATTAGCTATGGTGGCAACGATTGCATGGCGCTATGTAAATAATGTCTTTGGAATTTCAGTCTATGTATATGAGTCATATGTCTTGTTGCGCCTGTAGAGTGGAATGTAGATTGTCCATAAATCATGTAGTTGCAACTGCCCTGAATAGCTACAATAGGTGTAGCTTTGAACAGAAGACATGATAAAGGTAAAATGCTTTTGTGCATGGGGATGTAAATCATACCGTACGCTCTTAAGATTAAAAAGATTGTCAATAAGAGGTGCACTGTCCATACCGTCAAACTCCTATACAACATAACTAAAGATTGAAACTGTCTCATTGTTTCTAACAAGGTGTCCTCAAGAGAGGATAATCCTCTCTTGGTGTCGTACATTAATATGACACTGTCGTTGATTATCCTAGATTAGTATAACTCAACTAGTGGACTAATGCAAATCCTGCATTTTGATTGGCTACGCTACTGGAGGATAATAGTCCTCGAGTAGCGAAAAGCGTGACGCTTTCTTTCATTTAATTCCCAATTAAATATTTCTTTAAGTTGCATTTGCTAACTTTATTATTGCCTTTTCTGTCCGACTAGTTGGGTGATACTAAAACAACTAGACCCTTCGCCCTCAAGGGCCACGGGTCAATAGCCCATTCGTCGTCGCGTCATGGACTATTAACCCGTAGCCCTTGCGGGCGAAGGGTCTAATTGTTAAATGGTTCTTATGATTAGTTTTTTTTTCCATTTTAGTTGCCTAATTCACATTGATCAGCAAAAGCAGCCGCAAAAACCGCTAGTTGATGCAGAGCGCATGCACGAGTAGGCTCGATTACCAGCCGCCGTTTCGGGAAATGAGCCAGCGCTCACTCCCGAAATCACGGCTGGACGGGTGAGGTGAGTCATTGGTTGTTTACCATTTACAAGCAGAAACCGGTTGGTGTTAGGTTTGTTCAAATGGTAAGCAAAAACTCCCGTATGGGAAATTTAGTTGGGATCGGCGTTAGTCTCCTTCGCAGCCGCTCGGGCCGGAGTCACGCGTGGGGACGGGGAGCGTTGCGTAACCCCGGCGCGAGCGGCTGCGAAGGAGACTAGATCTGCGTGTACCATTTACAAAATCCGTTCAAGGTTACAGAGAGAGTCTGTAGGGAGGCAAAATCATGGGAGTATGCAAATGATAAACGCGTTTTCCGTTTGGAAATTCTGTTTGGGAATTTTGGACTGCCTTTCAAGAAATCCCGTTTTCTCCGGAAATTTTCCGTTTGAGAATTACCATTTACATTCCAACCGAAATTTCCGGATTTTTGTGGTAAATGATAAACAACCATTGTTAATCTCCGCCAATCAGAAACTCGCCTGCACAAATCGGTCTGGCATAATTTGGCTGCGAAGGTATTCTTAGTCCTGTTCCAGGACTCCCTCTTACCCCGCCCTGAAAATGGGCCTGGACCCTGCCGGTTCGAGGCTTACAGTGCTTTTAAGGTAGGAAACATCCAAGATTTCGACAACGAAAAGTGTTCGAGAAGCTGGAGAAAAAGGATTGTGTCGTTTTCTAAAGCCTGAATTCGGAAACTTCACTGATTTTTCAGTTGGCGCCAAGGTCAAAATACGGTTTTTCAAATCCATTGCTACTGCAATTTTCTCCTCAGATCTCGCTAATGTAAGAGCAAGTAAAATTCCTCCTCATTTGAAATTACTGCTGAGTTTATTGGTGGCAAAACGAGGGGGCCGATGAGGTCAACCGAGAGCTGAAGCGGCCGAAGATTCTGTTGATGATTCGCCGGTTGAATTCAAACTCACATTGATCATTTAACCACAAACGCAAGCTCGTATCATCTGGAAACTTCGCACAGACGTTTTAGGCATTGTTATGTCATTATTGTTTTGTTAAAATCAATGTTTTGGGATGTCTAATGCTATTTCACCGCTAATAATATACAGGAAAAAAATTATGCAATCTGATTGGCTGAGAGAAGTGCAGGTTGCAGAAAAGTGGTAATTGAATGCAAAAAAAAGAATAAAGCAAGTATTCTGATTGGTCAATGAACAGAGAAGTTCGCAGATAGCCAATCAAATCCGAGGTCTGGATGGCTCACGTTGAATTGACAAAATGGCGGACAGATTTGGCGAGAACGCGAGAGTAGCAATGTTTTCATTAAAAGTTTGAAGGAAACTGCAAAACAAAGACTACAAAGGAAGGCATAAACAGCTGGATAATGAAAGCTTTGAACTTGTCGCCCTCAACAAAATTGTCGGAAGGATTTTTAAGCTATAGTTCTAAGAAAGACGAACAAGACTACGAGCCGGCTGACAGTCTTCGTGTAATGTGAGGGTCAAAACATTTTTCATGTATATTATTAATAAGTAATCACATGATTTTTCTCGTGCAATTTGGAATAAATAAGCACTCGTAAATTTTTTTCAAAGACGACCAAAATTGCACGAGCCCGTAATTTACTCGTGCTTATTTATTCCAAATTGCACCTGAAATCATGTAATTACCTATACAAATATCAACTTCGC
>NC_090882.1:18708876-18716376 GCF_036669935.1 Montipora foliosa | reverse complement strand
TCTAGAATACTAATAGTAAGCGTCAATGTAATGTCATTGTAATTTAATTAATCATTAATTAATTATTAATTAATTATTATTGTGAATACATATAATTAACTGATAATTAATGCTAACAACAGCAAATGCGCAGCTGTTTTAGCTACTTCCTATATGTTTTTACTTGTGTTGTAATTGTTGTATTTGTGACGAATGAAATAAAAAAAAAAAAAAAAAAAAAAAAAAAGGAAAACCAGTTTGCTTTAGTGAAAAGAATTTTGTACATATTAAATAAATATGGTGAAGGCTCTGACCTCCATAAATACCTATATTATAGAGTTTAAGGACGTTTGCGCCCATTACTACTCCTATTTTGAATCAAAGTGATTGCAAGCATGAGTTAAGGCCCTGTCTTTGCAAGCAGTTCTAATGTAATGTATCAGGTACATGTGTGTACTGCTGACCTATTGGCTTAATTGGTTGAGCACCAGGCTCCTATGCCGGAGGCCGTAGGTTCAACACTCAAGGTCTTTAAATAACTGAGGAGAAAGTGCTGCCTTTGTGATGACATCTGCAAATGCCAACTCTCCTGGATAATCCGGGAGACTCCAGATTTTGGTTCATATCTCCTGGTCTCAAGATTACGGTCTGAGATCTTCCAAGTAATTGCCGAAGTTTGTCATTTCTAGTGAGAATTGACTTTCACAACAATAAAATTTCAAACATTGTGTTGTGTGAGTTATTTTAACATCAATAATAACAAAATTCAAATGTTTCATAAACTCTGGTAAACCATTTGTTGCTACTGACAGATTTTAATTTAAGCAATAATGTGATTGGTACAAAATAAACAAATCCAATGAAATTTTGCAATGCCAATGAGATCTTTATAATTTGCGCATCTTTAAGACTTTTTTCCTAGGTTGCATGAGGTCTTGTGTGCTTGTGTCAAATCGGGGAGATTGAATATGTGGATTGACTTAACCCTTTGACACCTTAACTGGCCTAAACAGGCCAGACAGTATTTTACTCTGTCTAACGCCAGACAATTTTACTTGTCAATGGGGAACCCTCAGGTGTCAATCGGTTAACTTCATTTTAAAGGGAGTTTTGGGACTTTTTTAAATTGTAAAGATTCCCGATTTAAATATCATGCATCGAAAGGATGCCATATGATGTCACCAGAAATGACGTCGCAAGCATTGTCATGTCATCTATTAATTAACAATTATTCGCCGAAGGCGAAGTGATTATCGGTGAATATTCACCGAGACGAAGTCGAGGTGAATATTCACTGATAATCACTGAGCCTGAGGCGAATAATTGTTTTAGTATAAATACACAGGTGATTATTTCAAAAAAGAGAACAAACATTTCAACGCGAAAATCATCTTCACTTACAGTGGCAAAACGACTACTGGCAGCCATTTTGTCTGTCGAGGTGATTATTGGCTGACAATCTGAGATAGCGAGCCAATGAGAGCGCTCGATTTTGTATAATCACCTGTGTATTTATACTAATTCTCATTATTCACTCCTTGCACAAATCCCACAATTGTTTTCGACTTCTCTTGGGACATTTTCATGTCCCAGGGGAAATTAATTGCAAACAATGCTTATGCAAAAGCCTTGGGGGTAATAGAGGTGTATTATGGGATTTAAGGGGATTGTGCAAAGTAGTGACTTTGAAGACTTTGGGGTTTGGGGATTGACAGCCATGGGAGGAGATGGTAGAAATGTTTCTCATCTGCAGACTGAGTACACTATAGTAGGAAATACATGAAGTACCGACCTCGAAGCGAATCTCATTTACCAAAATGGCGGCGCATTGCAAGCGCTTTGTTCTAGTAATGGTTTGTAAACGCTTGACAAATTGTATCTTAGTTTTATAAGGAATCTCATTTGCAAACGAAAAGCTTAAAGTCTGGATTGTATGCAATTATGACTGATTCTGTGGCCTTGGAACCGAGCGCTGTACCAGTCGGCGATAAGGTTGGAAGCAGCTATTGTTCAAATTAGTTTGATAACAGAGTAATTTTGAGGACGATAGCTTAATACTTCGAGGTAGTTTCTAGAACATCCGTTCACTTTTTTGTATGTGAATAGCATGTATTACTATACACCTGGTTCTTGAAACGATGCCTTTGTAAGAAGACCAGAATGATGGGGTATTCTGAAATCGATTCGTTTTGACAAACTTGACTGTTGTAGGAAAATCCAGAGAAAGGAAGTGATACAGTGGAAGACAGGGTTCTTGAAGGTAAGTGAGGAAAAAGATTAGACACCGATAAACCAGGGAGACTACTGGAGTGTTCTCTATAAAGAGTTTTACAGCTGAACATGCGTTGATGGTGTTCTTTCTCTCAAATATTTTAAAACAGTTTCTGAAATACTTGAAGAGAAGCTTCCTATTAATGGCGAAGTAGGTGATTTGGCGCCTCAGCATGAGGATGAGGGTGACGGCGAGGAGGAACCCGATCTTCAGCAAGGAAATGAGGATGCAGTTGGAGAGCCTCAAAATGTAAACGAGGACAGACAAAGTAATGTCAAAGTCTCTGAAACAACTGATCAGAAGTCTGAAGCTGAAAGTGATAAAGACGAAAAAGATGATGCATTAGGTTCTGAGGAGGAAAGTGGAGAAGAGAGCGATACAGACTCTGATAGTGAATATTCATCAGCGGAGACGTCAGAGGATGGCCATACTGATCACGGTTCAAGTGACAAAGAGGTTCTAGATTAAGTTGTAGACATCAGTCATTATACTAGTTCAACTACCATATTTTAATTTGCAAGAGATTTCTTTAAACTTCTCCACTTGAGAGTGACACATGTAGATTTTACTCTGGCTAACACCAGACGATTTTTACTCGCCTATTGGGGAACACTTTAGTTTAAAAATAAATGGATTAGCAATATCTACGTCCCCTTCAATCTGGGTCTCAAATTTCCTAAATTTGGCCTATTTGTATCTTAGTATTTATTGGGAGACATCTTAATATGTCCTTGTACAGCCTCACTTCCAGGTATTGACAGGTGATTGGCATGGTACAGTTCCATCTCGTGGTGGCTATCCATCGTGAAGGATTTTCTTGAAAACGAAGACCCTAAGACCTGGAAAACTCGAAAAAAGTAACCCAAAACCCTCAATTTGGCTAACCCGAGGCCTAAAGTTGGTTATATACACAGGTCGCAGGTCATTGTTTTACCAATACAGAAAGAACCCTAACCATTTACAAATGCTAACATTAGGCCTAAAAACTTTTCTTTAGGCCTAAGGTTAGCTTTAATGAATGTTCAGGATACTTTCTTTATTGGTAAAACAATGACCTCCGACCTGTGTTTTGTACCTGCCCCAAATTGACCTACATGTAGGTTGAAACAAGTTGACCAAGGTTGAAACAAGTTGATCTTGGTTGGAACAAGTTGACCAAGGTTGAAACAAGTTGACCAAGGTTGAAACAAGTTGATCTTGGTTGGAACAAGTTGACCAAGGTGACCAAGGTTGAAACAAAATGACCTGGTGTGGTTGCAAATTAACCTAAGAAACAAAATGAACTACAACATACACACATTTCTTGTTTTCGTTTTTAACAAATTCATTTATTATGGGATGTAATTTGAACTTGTAAGTGACCAGCTCCGAGATAGCTTGATAGCTGAGACAGTGAAACAAGTGCAGCGCAATTGCTTGGTCATGGGTTTGTCTTCTGTTCAAGCCTGGATTTTTCCAGGTTTCCCTTGCTACTGCTCAATTTGCTTTTGTAACTCACTTTTACTTAGATGGGTCATGGGTTCATCTTCTGTTCAAGCCTGGATTCCTTGCGACTTCTCAATTTGCTGTTGTAACTCACTTTTACTTTAATAGAACTAAAGAAACTAAAACGTTTATCCTCGGTAAGGCCTCGTCTATTAAATCAACCCATAGCCTTTAATCCATTAACTCCCGAACTGCCCTTCCTGTTGATGAGTACAATTATTGTCTGGCATTAGACAGAGTAAAATCTATGAAGTCTCACTTCTAGGAGTCAGTGTGCTAATGGAGGGGACATGGTTTTTGATTGGTAAACCCATTCACTCCTCAGGTGGGTTAGGAGGCCCCCAGTTGAGGAATAAAATCGTCTGGTGTTAGACAGTAAAACCTACTAAGTCTCACCCCCAGAAGTCAATGGGTTAAAGGGTGGAGTGGGATGTAGAGGTTGTTAACCCATTGACTCCTGAACCACCCCTCCCTCCCATTGATGATTAAAATCACCTGGCATTAGACAGACTCCTATGAGTAGATGGGTCAACCCTTTGATGTCCGAAACCAGCCTGAACCGGCCAGACTCGGTATTTTACTCTGTCTAACGTCAGAGTATTTTACTCTGTCTAACGCCGGATGATTTTACTTGTCAATGGAGAACCCCAGAAGTCGATGGGTTAAATTTTGATTCAATGCTATGGGTTGATTTTAAATGATTCTTATTCATAAATTTGTTTAAGTTTACTTTTAAAGTGCCGTTAGTTTGCTTTAGACGTACTAAATAGATATCACGCCAATTTTTATCTCAAAATTCCCACGGAAAGTATGATTATTGTAACATAGTTTTTCGGTTTTTGCTGTCCACCATTACTCGAACGGCAAATGACCATGAGCGAAGAAAAGGGTTGGGTCTAGCTGGATCGCCTGGGGTCTGACGTCATATGTGCAGGGCTCAAAATGAACACGGCTAATTTTCCATGCCGTCTATGAGATGTGAGAGATCGCCGAGTTGCTTTTTGCTGATATTATATACATTACTCCTTGATCGACTTGTTCGCTTTGTCAAACACCCATGAAGCGATGCACGTATGACGTCACTAGCCAAGTCTTGCGTGAAGACCGCTTACAAAATAATCGCAGGCTTCTCCAATGCCGTCCGAGTAATGGCGGACAGATTTTTAGCGGTTTTTGCCTGGCTATTTCCCGACTTATCTCGCTTCTATTGTTCCAAATTTAAATGCATTGTATTATTTTGAATATATTGACTTAATTGACGTTGAAAAAATTCGAAAAGAAAACCAAACATTTTTGTCGTAGTGGCACTTTAAGGGTTTTCTGAAAGGAACACAAGGACCTTCATCGTTCAATCTTACTTTGTTAATGTTTAAATAGGAAAGTGATGAAGAACAAAGAGAAGGTGATGATGGAGAAGATGTCATAGTCGAGGAGGACGATGTCAATGTTGATGCAGGGAAAGGAAAAGAAAATAAAGAACTGGAAAATGAATGGAACGAAGAGGAAAACAAGATAACAAAACACGAAAAACAAGACAAACAGGTTGAATACTAAATTATTGAGAAGCAGTTAATAGGTAGATTGCATAAACTTTTTACTTTTGTTCACAGTTGTTGGAACCTGTTCCATGACCGCGCACCGGTGGCTCAGTTGGTTGAGCACCGGGCTGTCACGCGGGAGGTCGTGAGTACAACTCCGGCCGGACCAACACTCAGGGTCTTTAAATAACTGAGGAGAAAGTGCTGCCTTTGTAATTACATCTGCGAATGGTTAGACTCTGTAGTCTTCTTGGATAAGGACGATAAGCCGGAGGTCCTGTCTCACAACCCTTCAATGTTCATAATCCTGTGGGACGTAAAAGAACCTGCACTCTTGTCGCAAAGAGTAGGGCATGTACAGTAGTTCCCGGTGTTGTGGTCTGTCTTCTGTGGTGTATCATGGTTGGGAGGGTAAAATTCTCGGAGACGGCTGTAAGTTAGAAAACTGTAACAGGTTATTATGTCTCCCTCTTTGAATAAAGATAAAACAAACAAACCAACAAACAAGACCTCTTTGGGATTGATTTAGCTCTGTCAAAGGTTTTGAAGTCATGTTCTCTATGTTTAATGAAAAATGGAATATTTCATACACTGTTATTAAAAACAAATTGCGATTTTGAGACGGCAATACCACATTATATTGACGGCGTTGGGAGAAAATATATTCTGTATTGGGTGGAGTCGCGAAGTTTTGTATCGCGATCCATCATTTATAAGGATAAATAAAACTGTAAACTAATCAATCCGTGCCTGATCGAAATTTCAATTCTTTCTACGTGCGAAACATATTAGTTTGCGTATGTCAGCAACCCAATTCAGTGCAACGACGTCAATTTCAACATTAGAACCAATCAAAGGCTGCAAAAGTGAGACGGCAATACCACGAAATATTGACGGCTCGCGCGTAGGCAAAACTATAAAAAGATCGCAATACTAAAGGGAACTATTTTTTAAATTTTGACTTTGTTAAGGTTTCTTTCCCTTTTGTGCTTGTTAGAATGAAGAAGAGGAGAAATGGGATCCATCTATTATTCCTCGTAGAACAACATTCTGGGGCCATGATGACAGATGGTCAGACAATGCAGACGGAGACAGGTACACATTATTATCTAAAGAATGAACAATGAACAGTTTACAGTGTGTGATTTGACTTCAGAGAAAGTATTTCAAAATCTGAATTTTTTATTTCTTTGATACTAAATGCATGGTATGAAGTGCCAATTTGGCGTCTCCTATATCACATTACGCCCTGCTTGACTTTATGGTCTGTCATCTCTAGTTTTAAAAGCAATGACCAGAAGATGTCATGAAACATTTTTTGTTTAATTTCTTTCAATTGTCAGTTTATAATACCCTTTGTACCTTGTTTTTCTGTTTCAACAACAGCCAACAAAAGCATTGGCTACTTTTCTTAGTGTGGAGAGATTCTGAGATTTCTATATAATTTGCCATTTGTGTTTGATTAGGCGACAAGCAACCAATAGGAAATTATGGGACAGGACAACAGACCGATGGGAGCATGATATGTATCGGGAAGAGGAACAAGGCCCAAAAACAAAAGAAGAGCGTGAGGTTAGTAGTTACAAGTAACATACAGGCATCTGATATATGTTCAAGGTTTTCATCTTCCAGTATTTGGTGAAAACTATAGGTTTCTACTTAGTTGCAGGAATTGTAGAAAATAGTAGCGGCTCAAAAAACCATTGGATTTTTCTCAATCAAACAAGAAATTAACCTATGGATTTCCTCATGTTTTTCATTGTTCATTTCATCCCTCCAAAGTGCATTAGCTCTGTAGAAAAAAATTCCATCTCCTCTGACAACGACTTCTCTCCTATGAGGAGGTAAATTTCCAGAAGCCATAATTCGGTTGCGCAAGACATAACTAATAAGAGCACAATCATGTAAATACAACTAAAAAGGCTTTATTGTGTTATTTGATCCAGATTTGTACCTAAGTTTGTAATATTTCAAGATCATGATGAGATGTCAATTTCACAATAAACCTTACGGATCCTTTCGCAAGCAAGGTTAATCCGAGAAAATTTCATCTCATATTTTATGGTTATTCAAACAAAAAAGCGTTGATCTGTCTCCAAAATCGTTTTTTGGAGGTTGAAAATAAGTTTCTGCGAAATATTTTCTTACAGCCACTTGCACTGTTTGGCCCCTGGCGATCCCAGAACCCTTTGCGTATAAACAGGGATCCGATTACTGGCAACTCAT
>NC_090882.1:18696376-18698876 GCF_036669935.1 Montipora foliosa | reverse complement strand
TGTCCCAGTGAGGGAATAATAACGAGCTTGCCCTCCAGCATGGCGGATTTTGTACCATGTGATCGTCAGTTGCAAAAGGCCTATTGATGGAATCAAATACAAAAAATAAAAATTTAATTAATTTGATGCTCCTAACAAAATGGCAGTCTCAGTTTCACTTCACCAGTGCACTTTTTTCAGAGATGAATGAGAAGAGAATGGGTTCATTGCAGAATTTGATAATCAGGGAGGGAGGGAGGGAGGAAGGAAGGAAGGGAGGGAGGGAGGGGGGGGTACATTGGAGGGCACAGAGTAAGAGGGAGGTTACAGTGCACCTTTTTCTAAGTGTTTTTCATTTAGATAAATCTTTTACAGTCAAGCTATGTCAGGCATGACCAGTATCCACAAGACTGAAATTAACATTCCAATTCCCCTTTAGAGCTTCCAGGATTTGAATGGAATCTTGAAGATTTTTCTGAAAGTTGCTACAAAAAGTGCACAATAATGAACAATAATTCATCATTGCAGAATTTGATAATTAGGGAGGGAAGGAGGGGTACAGTGGAGGGCAGAGAGTAAGAGGGAATTTATAGTGCACCTTTTTGTAAGTGTTTTTCATTTAGATAAATCTTTTACAGTCAAGCTATGCCAGGCATGACAAGTATCCACAAGACTGAAATTAACATTCCAATTCGCCTTTGGAGCTTCCAGGATTTGAATGGAATCTTGAAGATTTTTCTGAAAGTTGCTACAAAAAATGTAAAATAACTGAACAATAATTCATCAAACTCTTGGAATTGTTTTCACTTTTCAAATACCTTTTATTTTTATAATAAAATGAAAGTTCATAGCTAACTATTTTCAATATATCAAGGAAAATATCCACAGGAATTCAGAATCTCAAGAGCAAAGTTGAAAACTGGCACGCAGAAGTGTTTTGCTCAGTTTAAATTTCAAAACTACTGGTCACACGTGACATATAGCTTGACTGTAATCATTTTGCAAACACAATATGAACATATCTTATCAATTTCTGATGAGGAAAATTAGGTGTCATTTGACTGACAACATGGTGAAGAGATGGATCTCTTCCTTAGTCAATGTTGATTTCACAAACTACTTTGCATTAGAGAAATTATTTAAAATGGGAAAGCAAAGCAGTTTGTGTTGTTAGGCGTGCCTCTCTCATTACCTTGGCTGTGGTGTAAATGACATCAAGTTGATCTAACTTTTGCTTACAGTCATCATTTATTTTAAGGAGGAGAGGCAATGTGTAGCGCAAACAAGCCATTTCCGATTATGTGTCTGCCTCCTCTCCAAAGCGAGTTTTAAGGCAAAGTTTTTGTTATGGTAATTAGTTATATTTTACATATGAATGTAAACTAATTTTCAAAAGAAAAGCTTCGCACTTTGACTCGCTTTGAAAAGGAGGCAGACATGATCTCAGAAAGGGCCTTTTATTACATGGTTATAACATTTGTGAAGGTTAGGAGATCAGGACTTTAATGCTGAAAGCTACCATAGTGTTCCTACTTAATTTGTGGCAATCACATTAATCTTTTTATCTGATTATCTTCAGTGGAAAGACAGACGATTAACAAAACACCTGATGCCAAGAATTCAAAGGAAATTTCGCCAAAGAAAGAAGCTGTCTTTTCATCTCCAGGGCCAACAGGCCAGGCCGCCCCAGCTGCTAAACCCAAACGTTACTCGTCACAGCGTCAACGTACTGCAGCTCAACCAATACCGCTAGCAGTACAGCAGGCAATGGTGTCACAGATGGGAACAATGTACCCTGATCAAGCATATTATGAGATGGGTAAGCTTATGAACCAATATGATTGAAAGAGGAAATTTGTAAACAATACTTGAATGGACTGATGATTTCCATCTGATGAGAGGCAGACGTTGAACTCAGACTGGCCATTTGGATATCAAAATTGATGGTTTAACCATATGAACATACAGTAAATGATTTCAAACTTTAGGATTTGGCCCTCAGACTTACAAGCCAGAAGCTTCTTCATAGCAAAAAGTAAAGCACTTCTCTGTACTGTAGCTCACATGTAAATTTAATGGCCACGCTAGAGGAGTGCATACAGAGACTTTAAGATGGGAAACACCTCTAACTGCTAATTGAACAGCTGCAATAGACATCAGCTCCATGGACACAGCTTAAAGAAGAACTGAAGGCCAAAATTAAGAATTTTTCCAACCCTTTTTTTTTCGGAAAGCCTAACATAAGTAAAGTTAAGTTTGTGGAGTTATTTCTTGTCATTTCCTGTTTTTTGCGAGAAAGTTGGGCTTTTCTGGCTTTTTTGGCCTTTTCAGTGCAGGCTTGAAAACTAAATCAGCAGCCCGCTGTGATGTATGCTATGGGGGACAGAGATTTCATTATCAAGAGAAACAGGGTCAACACAAGTGCTGCTGTGGATATTTTCTTCATTGCTTTGCTGTTTTTTCGCGCACTCAATATTCACGACAAACATCAGTCAAAACACTGCTTCTACATCTGGCACTC
>NC_090882.1:18691376-18693876 GCF_036669935.1 Montipora foliosa | reverse complement strand
ATCCTTTTTTGGTATTACTTGTTCATTTGACCAAGTGAGGGAGACGTAGAGAGAGACATCTGATATTTATACTAATTCAAAGAACTTTTATTCCCCTATTTAATTCCTCTCCCTTTACTTTGGTTAGATATGCAGGCTACTACACTTGGATCAGTTCCCCAGCCCAACATGGTGGCACCAGGGATGAGCCCACAGTCAGCAGCTGGTTATGTACAGCATCCTAATTACTCTGGAGTCCAATCCTTTACTGGCCAACCAATGGTGTACAGCAATTCACAGTGAGTAACGCACCAAATTGGCTCGGTCAAGGAGCTTGATAGTTTCCCTGTAGCAATAATTTATTATATCTTCTCAGCCAAATAATATGATTAAGTTATTGAGCATTCCTTTTGAGTAATAACTGTCGAAGACTAAGACCATAGTATGTGTGATTGGTTTTGAAACCAAGATCAAATTCATTACCCCAACCAACTAAGATTAAGGTAGATGGTTCCTGCATGGAAGCTGCTGGCATGTTGACCATAATCCACCATACATTCTAAAGACAAGCACTCATTACTCTGATCCAAGAAACAGTGGAAAGGAGAGAATGAAATGAGGAAAACACAATAATTTACTTACGTACTATACCATTGCCCACTCTCGCCAGCACAACACTGGTTGTAGCTCAGATTGGTCAAGATTGTGGTCAGTGCCAGAGTTTTGGGCAAATCCTGAAGGATGGTGATACAAAAAAAAAGAAGATCACTAATGTAGCTATATACATAATTATCGTAAATGATTTGAACCCAGGAGTCATATCATAATTAAGTAAAGTATGATTGTCCGGGTGAGTGTAGTCCTGAGAAGGACTGTTTGAGATGACATTGACTGACGTTTTGACAACCTGAGCGGAAGTCATCTTGACTCTGAAGATGACTTCCGCTCAGGTTGTCAAAACGTCAGTCAATGTCATCTCAAACAGTCCTTCTCAGGACTACACTCACCCGGACAATCGTACTTTACTTAATTATACATAATTATATTGCTCTTTTCTAGGTTTCCCATGATGAGTGTTGGAATGAATCCGTTCCTGGCTCAGCAGGTGAATTTGCATTCATAGAATTGTTTTACCTCATGGGGTGTGTGCAAATATAATCAATAGGGAGTTTAAGCACGTACGTTTTTGACACTCAAACGGCAACCGGAAGAGAACATTTCACGTGCCAGGGCAGTGGTGTCTCCCAGATTTTTATACCAATCATTTCCAATGGAGAAAAGACACTTAGTATTGTAAATGTGGTTGTGTGAAGACAAGTTAAAAGGGAAAACAGCTCACTTTGGGTTGCTGTCCGCTTCTCAAAAATGTGCGTGCTTAAGCTCCCTAATGACCACAACAAGAACGTAAGGCAGTTGTAAGACAACAAGAGTTTAAGGTGGTTGACACATCAGTTTCAACCGTTTGGAGGTAATTTCTTATAAGAAAAATGAACTCTACAATACTGTTTAACAAAAGGGCAATGTTATGGTACCAAATGAAACTAATTTCTTAACAAGATGTACTCGTTGGTGTGACGTACATGTAATAGGTCACCATGGCAATGGTAATAGCCATGGTGACCATTGCCATGGTTGCCTATTGCCTATTACCTATTATAGTCATCATTGGCTATCATCGTGACAAAGATGACCTGCAGGGGCCCGTTTCTCGAAAGTCCCGAAAACTTTTCGAGCCCGAAAAGCCATCTGTGAAATTGCTTACCGCTTGTTTTGGAAAGCCGATCTTTTAACATGCTTTCAAGGTAACAAAAAGAAAATTAACTGTGAAGTTTGACGAATTAAATGCTCTCCGTTCTTGAGTTACAAAAGGAATTGTGTCACCCGAAAATGGCCTGTAAAGTTTCGGGACTTTCGAGAAACGGCCTCCAGTTTCATATAACGGCACCATGACGTTACATGAAAGAGTTGGGTAGATTCAGTCCTTCCAAATGGTACAGTTAATATTTAATCCAATAAGTTTCATTGTGTTTTGGCATGGGGTGAATGTCAGCCTTCTATAGCTCTCCTAACCGTTACAAAAAATTACGTTAGGGAATTTAAGATCTTCGACGGTGACGGCCGACGAAAACGTCGCCTCAAAACCTAACTTTGCTTTATTTTATCATACGTCTCTTGCGATTATTCAGTCTCGTTCACGTCCTACAATATGGGCGAAGTATCCTAAAAATAAACTGGTACGAGCGTTCTCAGAGTGGAAATAGAGAATGCTTACGTTGTCGTCAAAACCTCAAATTTGGTGATTTCACGTCGTCCTTATTCAGAGGACCGCAAACAGACTTTGTAAAATCCGTGCTGCACGTGCAGCACGATTATTTATGCTCCTTTAACCAATGATATTATTGTTTTGTAACGTTGGGGACCTTAGGGCCGATTTACACGTTGGATTTACACGGTACGATTTTTGTCGCATGCGACAACGGCTTACGACAGGCCCTCGACACGATTTACGATTGTTGTGTGC
>NC_090882.1:18668876-18683876 GCF_036669935.1 Montipora foliosa | reverse complement strand
AGAATCCTTTTCCAGCGAAAGTTTTATTGAAACAAACAACATATTTGCTCTTAGAGGCGAAAACCTCTTCCTATTTCATTGCGTGCGTGAAGACAACAAACTCAATTGTGTCAAATTACCTTGTACTTCAGGTAAATACTGCTCACTTTGATTTCGTCTCCACGGGCGATAGATTGTTGTCGAAGTCCAGTACTCGTCGCTTTTGAGATTCATGCCAAGTTTATCCAACTGACTTTCCATTATTGAGCTCCATAAGGGTATATTTTGTTTAAGGATCCACTAAAACGCCATTCGCGTTGCATGACTTTCGACGCCATTGCAGGCTAAGTTAATGATTCTACTGTGTCCACCAGAGAAATCTACGCAGTTCCACTACCCTCTCGATCCTACGAAAATACGCGCAGAAGGCTCTATCCACAAAGACACCACTTACCAGGGGAGTGACAGGCAAGACTTTTACCGACACGGAAAAAAAAAAAAAAAAAAGAAAAAAAATAAAAAAAAGAAAAAAAAGAAAACAAACAAACTAACGCAGACCTCGACTGGGTTTGCCTTATAAGGCAACCCAGTAAAAAGAAAACAAACAAACTAAACGAAGACCTCGACTGGGTTTGCCTTATAAGGCAACCCAGTAATAAGCAACATGGAGGCGTTTGAAGGTGAAGATAAAACTTGCCTCAATGTTGAAGGGCTTTTGAGCGATTTGCAAAACTTAATCGACGATCGTGAAACTGCAGATGTCGTATTCCTTATTGGGAGAGACGAAGTTTCGATGTACGCGCACAGATTGATTTTGGTGGCGCGCTGCAAACACTTCCGAAATCGTCAAAGGGAATTGTGGTCTTCCAAATCACTTAACACTCAGTTGACAGTAAGAAAGCCTGATCGTCGTCCGGATGTTTTCCGCGAAGTACTCACATTTATCTACACTGGAAAGGTATCCTTGAAACGTCATTTGTTATCTGGGTCAGTAGGACATTTTACAATGACTGCAAAATTCTCGCGCGCTCATTGGCTAATTTTTATTGTCAATAAGCGGACAGACACATAAATTCGATAATGACGCGATATTGCTCACGTCAGATTGAAGTTTCTCACATTTTTGTCCCGCGTTCTTCTCTTGTTTTGACTTAATTTTGATCCCTCTGCCTTATTTTGTTATTGTAAAAAACAAATTGATGTCAGTTTTTCATGCGTCTGTCCTGTTATTGACAATGAATTTCGTCATAACATTGTCAAAGTAGTCTGCGGATCCACGCGGCCATAGCCGAGTGGATCCGCAGACTACTTTGACAATGTTATGACGCAATTCATGATCAATAACAGGACAGATGCATGAAAAACTGACATCAATTTGTTAATTTCATTGGGTGTATGCTCAGGACATTCCACGGGGTCATACATGAATTCCTTACCTGCGTCTGTGTGGTTTTTTTTTTGCACGTATGGTCTGTCATGTACGAATTCTTAAGCATTCCACTCATACCTCGTTTGATCACCTGCCGCTACAAGAAGCGTCAAAGTTCAAACACTTACTCCATTGGAATGTCAAAAGGGCATTACTAAACCATGAAACAGTGAAACAACAAAACAGCGAAACAAAGCACCAAAAAACCATGTATGATCCCACCATACATTGAATACTAACCGACATTAAAACATTGTTTTAAGCCTAATTAGGCCTAAAATGTTATTGCTCCTAATCTTAGTCTAAATCTGAATCCTAATCTTAATCTCAATGAATTAGGAGCAATGACGTTTTTTGATCTCAAATCCAACCTTCGTCGGTTAGTATTCAATGTAAGGTGGGGTCATACATGGTGTTTTAGGGTTTCGTTTCACTGTTTCGTGGTTTAGTAAGGCCCAAGGTCAAATAAATACCCGAAGCCCCCACCCATCTAGATCATTCCATGTAACCTCCCTCCCCCCCTAACATTTTAACAGGGAGGGGGAAAGTGCAAGTGAAGAAATTGTATGCTAAGATGAATTTTTCATAATTGTGGTGTTTCCAGTACGGTGGTTTTCACTGAGAAGACCGCAAGTCTCCAGGTGTTACGAAAACAAAGACCCTTGAAAACTAAGACCTAAGACCTAAGACCCTGGGTCTTAGTTTTTGCAGTACGAAAACTAAGACCCCGGGGTCTTAAAGTGCCACTACGACGAAAATTTTTGGTTTTCTTTTCAAATTTCTTCAACGTCAATTAAGTCAATATGTTCAAAATGATACAATGCATTTAAATTTGAAACAATAGAAGCAAGATAAGTCAGGAAATAGCCAGCCAAAAACCGCTAAAAATCTGTCTGCCATTACTCGGACGGCATTGGAGAAGCCTGCGATTATTTTGTAAGCAGTCTTCACGCAAGACTTGGCTCGTGACGTCATACGCGCATCGCTTCGTGGGTGTTTGACAAAGCGAACAAGTCGATCAAGGAGTAATGTATATAATATCAGCAAAAAGCAACTCGGCAATCTCTCACATCTCATAGACGGCATGGGAAATTAGCCGCGTTTATTTTAAGCGTTGCGCACATGATGTCAGACCCCAGGCGATCCAGCTAGACCCAACCCTTTTCCTTGTTCACGGTCATTTGCCGTTCGAGTAATGGCGGACAGCGAAAACCGAAAAACTATGTTACAATAATCATACTTTCCGTGGGAATTTTGAGATAAAAATTTGGCATGATACCCCTTTAGTACGTTTATTTTCAAAATCTAAGGAAAAAAGGACATGCAAAATTTTCATCGTAGTGGCACTTTTAAGTCTTAAGTCTTAAGTCCAAGGGACATGTCCTTAGAACTGATACAGGAAGGACTTGCTTGATTGTTCTTTTTGCTTCCAGGTTCAGCTGCAAAGTCGCACAGCCTTTGAAATGTTGAGAATTGCTGAAGACTTAGAAATCACAGATTTACAGCATGCTTGTGAACAGTTTTTCATGGACAATCTTAGCGTGAACAATGCATCTGAGTTTCTTATGGATGCCACGTCTGTTTCAAAAGGAGTGGGTACTGGGGGTGTGTCATCCTTAATAGACAGGTGTGTTGCATTCATGGAAGAAAATGCTGAGGAAATTGTGAAAACTGAAGGATTCCTTCTCCTTTCTAAACCAGCAATGATCAGGCTTGTGTCCAGTAATCAGGTGACAGAATATTTCATTTTTTTAATGTCAAGTATGGGCTGTTTTAATATATTAAACAATTAGACCCGTAGCCCACAAGGGCTACGGGTCAATAGCCCACGAGGGCGAAGGGTCTAATTGTTAGTATCACCCAACTAGTCGGACAGAAAAGGCAATAAAAAAGTTAGCAAATGCAAGCTGAAAATATATTTATTTGGGAATTAAATGAAAGAAAGCATCAGGCTTTTCCCTACTCGAGGACTATTACTAATAGTCCTCTAGTAGCGTAGCCAATCAAAATGCAGCATTTGCATCAGTCCACTAGTTGGGTGATACTAATAACTGATATCACTTGAAGGAGTAGGAAATAGGGGGTGGGGCGTGCAGGGGCTGGGGGGGGGGGGGGGGGTGTTAGAGTTCTTTTAGTCTGTTGATGCTGGATTGTTCATCCTCAGCCAAGAGGGACAACAAGTACCCTGTCATTCTATGATGGATACGCTGATATGGACTGGCATCCAGACCAGGGAGGTGTGGGTATCTTGTAAAAAAGGAAAGGAAAGGAAAGGAAGTCAACTTTATTCAAGTGTCTAGTCTTCTAGTGCTGGAGCACTAACAGGCCATTTCTGAGTTCATGTCTGCCTGCTCTTCATAGCAAGTTTAAGTGCAAAGTTTTTCTTATGAAAATTTGTTTTCGTTCATATGTAAAGTAGAACTAATTACCATCACAAAAACTTTGCACTTAGACTCGCTTTGAAGAGCAGGCAGACAGACATGAACTCGGAAATGGCCTATTGGGGACTGTCACTGTAAGCTGAAATAAACAAATTAATGCAAATCAAATCAAATATAATAGCTTTTTGAGTAGAGGGGAAAACCAGAGTACCTGGAGAAAAACCTCTTGGAGCAGAGAAGAGAACCAACAAACTCAACCCACATATGTCGCCGAGTCTGGGAATCAAACCCTGGACCATGTTGGTGGGAAGCGAGTGCTCTCACCACTGCGCCAGCCCTGCACCCTGGACTTACTTTCTATTCAGTTATGCTTGTGGTTCACTGATGCTGGGTATTACATGGTATACTAGCGTTATTCCCATCTGTTAGAAAATAATTAACAATTATTCGCCAAAGGTGAAGTGAATATTGGTGAATATTTACCGAGACGTAGTTGAGGTAAAGGGTTCCCCAATATTTACTGAGCCTGAGGCGAATATTATTGTTTTAGTGTAATTTTCAGCAGTGAATATCAAGAAAGTGCAAAACAATGTGCTAAAACAAGATAAAAACTAGGCACGAAAAGTGCTTGATTGGCTTGGCAGCCACGCCGCCAAAATGTTATATTCACCGGGTAGTGCAGTGAATATAACACTAAATTCTTATATTGAAAGCTGAAAATTATACTAATAATAGACAGAGAGTACTAATCGTCTTGAAAAAATGTTACTTGTTGCCAAATCAACGCAAGTTGTTTGATAAGAACATGATCAAAACATTCATTCTGTTAACTAGTATCAGAGATATCTTTGTCAGGTAGTCATGAGAAGTTAGTGTTAAATCAGGTCTCACAGCTCTCAAGCTGATAATATTCTAATACCTGTCTTGACTGACAATTCATTGAAGTTGTGAGGAGGATTTATGTAGCAATCTTTCCTGGCAGTCAAAGGTTTAAGTTTATAAGCTTATTTCCTTAATATACAGTTTGCGGTGTCAGAGGAGGACCTTTGGCGAGCAGTTCTCCTGTGGGGGAAAAGGAAATCTGGCGTGAACAAACCAACTAATCAGTGGTCTGAAGAGGACAAAGCCAATATAAGAGAGGTAAAGAGAGGTGTTACAGACAATGCTTTTTCAATGTTCAAATTGTTTTAACCCAAGTTACTTCTTATTTTTGGTTTCTTCATCCAACGCAAATAACTGGCCTTAGCAATACTAAAAATATATATTTATTTTTATTGATATTAGTTACTCCCAGTCATGCTCCAAAACCTCCAAAGATTGTTTACTTTGAGTGGAAGTTTTGGATTTCACCGTCCGCCATTACTACTCATGTTCCAAACTGACCAATTTGACCTCAGAGGGTTGGATCTAGGGACAAGTGATGTCATTTACTCACTAGCTTAATATTTCTCTTGTGTAAATGCAGCTTCTTATTATATGCAAAACTTGAGATTAATTTAACTTCTTAAAGCCCGAAACTTCTGTCAGTGCTGCATATTAATTCAGCTGTGCACACATGCATTGCATTCTTAAACTAGTTAGTCTTTGCCACATTTTATTTTTTCTCCTGGATCCACGTTGGTAATGGCAGACCCTTAAAATGGGAAAATTCCATTTAAAATAAACCGGTGTCTTTTAAAATCAAATGTTTAATTAAACTTGGCTCACTTATGGTTTAGTTAACCCAGTGACACCTCAAACACTGTAGGATTCTCCCAGTTGACAAGTAAAATCGTCTAGCGTTAGAGTAAAACCTGTCAAGCCTTACTCCGAGGTGTCAATGGATTAACATACTAGTAGTTTTGAAATCTAAAGAAAAAGAAGAAGTGATTTTTTTGGTCATAGTAGCACTTTAAAAGGTAACTGTATTTAGAAAACAGTCCTAAGAAAATGTGCACGCTGATTGGTTAAAAATCGTGTTTCTATAATTCGATGGAGACACAGAACTAGCACAAGCTGTTGATGTAGTGATGGCGCGAGCAAAGAGAATTTACACTTTGATAATTAGAGTTAACAAGTTGTTTTCCTTTTTCTTGTTACGTTGTTTTCTATGAGTGAAAGTTTGGGAGAACTCGAAAAAGCTGTGGAAACATTCGCCTGCGGCTCGTATTCCCACAGCATTTCTCGTTCTCCCAAACTTTCACTCGTGTTTCTATAACTCGATAGAAACACGGTACATGTTTTCTATTTCTTAAACAATAGTATAAATTTTTTTTGCCTTTCCACTTTTCACTGAGATATTTGTTCATCATGAGCTTTTAGTGACATTTTAATTTCATTTGTTTCGGTGATAGGCTCTGTCAGGAGTTATAGAGTACATCAAGTTACTACTCATTGATAGCACTGTGTATGCAGAGGAAGTGGAGCCCACTGGAGTAGTACCTATGGAGGTATCGTTAGAGAGGTACGAGACGATAAACTACCTTTAGTGACTTCTCTTTGTTTTGCTGTCTTGTGGACATGTTGTGATACCTGGATAAAGCTTTAAACATCAGCTTTTGAATTTTCTGTTTAAAAAATTTTACCTTGATTCATATTTCAAGACGCATTCTTAAAAAAACGTTTGTTCTTCTTTTGGAATTTATACAAATGTATCAAACCTATACTCTTTTCTTTTGCTTAGGTATCGCTTTGCAGCAGTTCCCACCCATTTTAGAAAAACGGAAGACCCACGGTTACAGCCAAGAGCATCTCAAAAGTTGTTCCATAACACAATCCTCTTGTCCAAGGATTGTCTTAGGTTTCAACATACACTGAACGCTTGGTTTGGCAATGAACAACAGGAGTGGCAACTGCTGTATAGAGCATCCAAAGATGGATTCTCTGCTGCTGCATTTCATGAGAAATGTGATGGTCATTCACCAACTCTTACTGTTGTTCTTGTTAGTAACAATTTTAGCCTTTCACTGTACATAACAAGTGACTTTGTAGACTTAAATGTAATCATCCAAGGGACAGCTGAAGCACTGAAAGAGAAGAGCAGGCTTGGCAAGAAAGATGGTTGCAATCAATGATAATTTATTTATCTTGATCTTGCTGCAGTGTTGCGTGCACTTAATGCTAAAGATGCGCTTCACTATCAAAAGGCAAAGTAGTGAAGAACATAGCATCCTTATGGAAATTCATACCTCTTTTATGTAATCTTTATTCCTTTGGTCGTGAAGTATTGTCTTGATGTTTTGGAGTTTTGTCATAGTGTACTGCAGCAATATTATCATGTGGTGTGGTTTTATTATGTGGCCAGGTTTTGTCATTATGTGACGAGATTTGCTGGTTACTTGTTATGCTTCCATCATGATGTGTTGAGGTGTTTTTTTGATGTACTGTGTTTATAATCACATAAGGGGTGAAACTCGATGTCACAAAAGAACCTCACCACATGAAATGTAACCACAGCATGTCAAAGGAAGACCGCAATACGGCATGATGGAAACACAAAACCTAACCATCAAACTTTGTCACATAATGACAAAACCTCACCACATAATGACAAAACCACACCACAAGACAAAACTTCCAAGACCAAAAAAATAAAGAATACTTAAGAAAGTTATGGCTTTCCATACATCCTTGTTTGCAGAACTGTTCTATGTTAACAACACAGACAAGCCAGTTCTTTGGTCTTCTTCTTCACTTGTTTAGTTACATTTAATAGCTCCTTCTATAGTTCCTATACAAATTTGCCTTAAGGTTAAAAATAAGTCGCTACCACCAGAACAATATCTAGCCAAAAATACTGGTAGGTCTTTAAGTTTACATTATTTTTAAAAAATATTATTGTTGCATGAACCTTAATAATCAACAGTTAAAAATCACATCCTCATTAGCTTAATAATTTTGTGGAGTACCTCAAGGTTCTGTTCTTGGATCTATTCTTTACTTACTTTAGACACCTTTGGCTGGCATTCTTTGTTACTACAAGTTACCATAATTTTTTTCTCTATGCTGTTATTGCTCAGTTATGTATTGATGTTTGGACTCTTGTAATACTTTTAACAGTGAGCAACAATGATTAAATTTCAGTCTTCAAATGGGAGTTTGTGTGGAGGCTTTAGTGATCAACCTTGGCAAAGTGATATTCCACGTGGGAAGTACATCCCTTCTGACAGGTGGGACTTCAAGTACACTCACTCAACGATTTTCATAATTTTGTGGAATCTCATCGAATGGCCAAACTACATTTTGGCTTCCACCAATCAAAGGAAATCAATAATTATTATTGTTGCATGACATATCCTACCAATCAGCATCTTTGGTTCCCATGGTACATTCATACATTTGAACTTGACGCTGATGGAAAGTGATGGATTATGTACGAATCTTTTTACTTAAAAACCTTTAAAAAGATATCATAATGGTATTTGAGCTGTGAACTAAACAAAGAGGCCAATTCACTTTCCAGAGGTGGAGTCAATCTTCCCGGGTATTTGTGGAAATTTGATTGATGGTAACCAAGACACAGTTTGGTGCTTAGCGCTTGAGGTTGAGATTCTGCAGAATTATGAAAATCGCAGAAATTCACTTTATTTTGTCACTCAGGGCTTTCTTGTTCACGCTGATCAATCCTGAAAGTGTTCCTCCAAGCAAGTTTGATGTAACACATCCCAAGTATGCTACTCTTCATCACCCAAGGTTGGTTAGATTTGTGTTGTACCTTTAAGCACAGGCCAATCTTGCCACTTAAGTGTTGCAACGTATTGGAAATTTTTCATTAGAGACAAGTGACCCAAGTACATGTGTCTCCTTTCCTTTTGTTTGCTTTGGCAACAAACACCTTTCTCACATGTCTGGGCGATGTGTATCATTTTTTCTGTCTGTGGAATCAGGGTTTTAAGGAAGGGTTGGCGGCTTCACTCGAATTTTCCATCTGTAGTTTGATTAGGATTAAATCAGCCTAACTTTTATGAATAACACGAGAAACAGGCACCACAAAACACAGGCCTTGGATTGGCCAAGTTTTGTTCATAAAAAAGTATGGAAGAAATACGTTTTCAAAGAATTCCCTCTGACCCCTCTAGAAGTATGCACCTTCAGTGCTTGTGGTACATTCACCGCCTACTCCTTAGATTTCTTCACTCATTTGTATTCTCGTTGAAAACCCTGATGGAATCAATATGATGACATATATGCAATATTTGACATCCTCTCTGACATCAGTCCTTTAAGATGAGCCACGCCCTCTGGTCACACCTCTCTTAAAGGGGTGATTATGCCTCCTTCTCTTTTGACCTTCACTCTACCTTTTCATTTGAAAAGAACACATTGGATGCAAGAGATCTCTATATTGCCAGAGAAAGTCGATACATTCCATTTTAGACCATCATATTGGGATAATGTTCATTGTAATTTTATGTAATGGTTAATACTTGAGTAAAGCTCCATCTTGAATCTCTTAAACTCTCTTCCTGGTTGCAACCTATTAAAAAGTCCCTGCGAGACAGGCAAGCCCGTAGAATGACTTTATTTCCAGAGTCAGACGTGTTCAGTCTGTCCATACTGAATAAATCTAATTTGATTAATTTGCATTTCAAGCCTGTGTGATTTTCTGTTGCAGGTATGGCCCCATGTTTGGTGCTGGTGCTGACCTTTGCATTTCTGATGAGTGTAACGAGAGGCCTGATTCGTACTCTAACTTGCCTCACTCCTATGATGGTCCTCAGGCCTCTAGCAGCGTGCTAATGGGAGACTACAATTTTACAGTGAAGGATTATGAAGTGTTTGGTTTAAAGAATGAACATTTGTATGAGAGAGTTTAAGAAACGGAAGTTACATGCCGAAATATTTGCATGAGAGTATCTTTAGATGACCAGACAAGATTGTCGAAGGACAGGTCTGATTTAAGAGGGAGTCTCCAAAAAAAAGTAATGTAAATATTTTCCAGTGAAATGGTTGTAAATAGCCAAAGGAACATTTTATAAATATTTATGTTGAGGTCGTATGTTGTGATAAAAGGTTCCTGGAGGCAGAACCAAACAAAAGATCTTTTAATGTATTGACTATTTTTGTACCCTTTGTAAAAAAAAAGTTTGATAATAAAAAACTACTATATTCTAATAATTCTATATTGGATTGAAGTTTGTTGATCTTGTCACCTGGCACCCATAAAAAAACCGGAAGTTAATCTTTGCCTGAATCCAACTCTGAACCGTCGCTCGAGGGGTACTACGTGGTATAAGCCCGCACAAAACATCCAGAGCGCCTTCTTTCAGTTCTTTGGTACAATTGTCAACTTTATACTCTGCTAACTACGAAACTTCTATAACCCTGTTACCTCTGTGACTCTGTTACCTTTGTAACCCCGTTACCTTTGTAACTCTGTTACCTTTGCAACTTCGTTACTTTGTTACCCCAAAGGTAACAGAGTTACAAAAGTAACAGAGTTAGAGAGGTAACAGGGTTACAGTACTTAGTTTTCACTACAAGAATCTTGTATTCATCTGTAATTTTTGTGTATTACTCGCATCGGGTTATAGGCGTATATATATATAGGGTTGCAGAGGTTACAAAAGTAACAGGGTTAGGTAACAGAGTTACAAAGTATGGTGGCTCAGTTGGTTGAGCACCGGGCTGCCATGCGGAAGGTCGTGAGTTCGACTCCGGGTCTTAACATAACTGAGCAGACTGAGGAAAAAGTGCTGCCTTTGTAATTACATCTGCAAAATGGTTAGACTTTGAAGTCTTCTTGGATAAGGACTAATTAAACCGTAGGCCCTGTCTCACAAACCTTCAATGTTCATAAAAAACCTGTGGGACGTTAAAGAAAAACTATCCTAAACATTCATAAAAGGTAACCTTAGGCCTAAAAACGTTTGTTTAGGCCTAATTAGGCCTAAGGTTAGCTTTTATGAATTTTTAGGATATTTGTATTGGTAAAACAATGACCTGTGATTCCGGATTTTAGGGTTGCCCCGTTAAAGATCCCACACACTAGTCGAAAAGTGTAGGGCACGGTAGTTGCCGGTGTTGTGCATTTTGGTCTGGTCTTTCCTTCAGCAATGTGGTCGGCATGGCGTAATCTTCTGAATGGACTACTGATCAATGAGACCACATTGCAGCAAAACAGACAGTAGTCAAATTGAAGGAGTCCAAGTGCTGAAACTGGTAAACAAGGTAAGAGATCAGAGTTACAAAAGTAACGGGTTACAGAGGTAACAGAGCCACACAGGTAACAGTTTCGTAGTTAGCAGAGTATTAAGTTGACAATTGTACCAAAGAACTGAAAATGTACTGTCAGAAGATTAAGAAGGCGCTCGGGAACTGAAATACTGCTCGGGACGTTTAGTGGCGACTTACACCACGTAATAGCCCGCTCGAGAACTGGTCATTTTACCCACAATCCTTAGAGGTAAATATTGGATGGTCGTCCATCTTGAAAGAAACTGAGGTCAAAGAGAAGGCAAATACAATACTTTTTCTTCCTGAAACTATCCATCATGTTTGTGCATCGAGCCTGTAACACATTGAAGTTTGGATTATTTCGGAGATCAATGGCTACTGCCGGTCGACGACCAGACACTCCCCAAAAGATGGTGTGTATCCAATTTGATATTCTCTCCGTGTCCTTGTGCATGCTAGTTGAGTTAACCTCCTAGAAATTACGTTTATGCAATAGTGAAAAGAAATCTCCATGTAAACTAGTTGATGAAAGCTTTCACTGTACAAATTTCAAGCAATAACTTTCACTACATGTCTCAAATTTTCAACCTTTTTCGTTCCACAGACTACGTTTCACCAAGTTGCTGCATTTACGGCTATATTCTGTGGAATTCTAGGACCTGGAATAGTGCTGATGTTAACACGCGAGAAACCAAGTTCTCAACATTGATGTTGAGGGTGATGATTAATTTCTGCTATAAAATCGTTATTGTGAAAATCTGTATATGTTTCATGCACTCTTTGTCAATTTTGAAGAAACTGTAAAGAAAATTCTGATGTCATTTTTGTTACATTTCATGTATTGCCAATAGGTGGAGTTGCAGTGGAAATTGGAAAACGTTTGATGTAGAGTCACTCAGTAAAACTGTAAATTTCACTCCGTTTAAACACATGTCATCAATAAATGTTAAATTTTTGGCTTGTTACTTTTCAGTGGTTTTCAGTGACTGTTGAGCATCTAAATTGTATTCGGGCTGTGACAACAGTTGCTGATGACAACCAATTCAATGGCTTTGTAAAATGAGTGAAGCCGGGGATAGGTGTAGGAAATCACTTGCAAGAATGTAGAAATAATGTTAGTTTTACCCTTGCCTGTGATTAGTGGAAGATGACGAGCCATGTATAGTAATAAGTAAGTAACTGGTTATGTCACCCAAAAGTCATCTCGCCCAAAATGAGAGCTATGTAGCCTGAAACTTTATCTATGGCTTGATATCTATACTCGCTTCTATTCACATTGAAATAGATTGTCAAAAAATAGCTGGAAATACAGGATTGCCTCATTCCTCAATATTTAGGTCATTTAGATAACATTTTTAAATGTACTGAAAGTTGCTTTCAAAATGCGTAAACGTTAAGTAGCTTACATCGACTATACCAGTTAACTTCACATGATCAAATTTTTGGGAAACAGACCTCTTGATCTCGGCAACATAGCTCTAGATCTGGTTTTGAAGTCTACCTTTGGGTGACTATACCAAAGCAATAACAAGCCTAGTTTCAACACTTGATATTGAAACCTGTTAAGTCAAAAGTGACTTTGTGGTGTTGCTATTTTTTGTTGCTGTGCAAAGAGTTTATCTTTTATTAACTTTTGGAGTCAGAGGAGTTCACATTTCAGTCAACTGTTTCGTCTTTTACTGCCCTCTGGAACTGCCACAAGATAAAACATTGCCTTACAGAGTTAGGATATATGATTCGGTAGGTCTAATCTGCAGGTCACAGGTTGCAGGTCATTGTTTCACCAATACAGAAAGTATCCTAAACATTCTTAAAAGCTAACGGTTAGCTTTTAAGAATGTTTAGGATACTTCTGTATTGGTGAAACAATGACCTGTGACCTGCGACCTGCAGATTAGACCCGCCGCGCATGATTTCATTAAAAACTAATCTCATATTATTGAGGCACGTTCAACAGTCGCTGTGGAAGTGCAGGGTGTAAACTGCAGGTTGCAGGTTAGAGTGGTAGGCCACTGTTTTGCCATAGCTAAAACAACCCAACACTTTACTAATGCTAACATTATGCCTAAAAAATAATGTTTAAGCCTAAGGTTATGTAACGTTTTTGTAAAGGTTTGGGTTGTTTCATCGTCATCATCATCTATCCAATTTTGATCCGGGTAGCCGGATTTACCCCACTCTCCATCTCGCTCGATTCATGGCATCCTTTTTCTCCAAACCTACGCTCTTGCTCTCCTTCTCCACTTGCGTCTTCCACGTCTTCTTTGGTCGTCCTCGTAAACAATGTAAAACAGTGTAAACAATGGAAAACAATGGCCTGCAACCCTAACCTGTAACCAGCGCACTTTACAGAGGCCCTGACAGGGTAAATTCCGACATGCGACATGGCCTAAAAAGTAGCGACAGCACATAAAATGAAATTCCAATGAAAGAATCCTTTCCCAGCAAAATTCCGACAGTGACGTCAAGGCCGAGAATGAGCCGATTAAACCCAGACACGAGTGATTTTAAATTTCAGACAAGCGACATGGGAATTCCCCCCCCCCCCCCCTCTTGGGGCCTCTTTACACCCTCTGCTTTGGAAGCAAAGGAAAAGGGTCGGGAAAGAATAAGAAACAATGTTATAGGACCAAAGTTTGAGGATACAAGTATGGACTTCTTAGATGCGAAGGACTATGACTCACGTGACAGAATTGAAATGCTTTGCCCTTGGCTAGACTCTGAGTCCCTTACCAAAAATCAGCTGACTCGGTAAAAAGAGTCATGAGGTGCGCGATCACCATTAATTTTGCACATTTGACTGAGACGTGCACGCACAATGTAATTCAAGATGGCGCTGAAAAAGCAGTTGACTGATAAACAAAACCTTGCGATAGCCACTTCAGAAAATGCCATAACACTTTCTGCTTGTTCCCCCAAATTTTGCATAGGCATTGTTTTTATTTTCTCTTGGTCCCAAGAGAAACAAAAACAATGCTTATGCAAAATTTGGAGGGGGCAAACAAAAGAGTATTATGGTGTTTTCCAAAGTGGCCTATCTGAATATCACTCTATGCACAGGATACCCAAGATTATAAATTGTGTTCTCTTAAATGTTGAATGCAATTGCCCAGTTCTGAGTTCATGTCTGCCTCCTCTTCAAAGCGAGTCTAAGTGCGAAGTTTTTCTTATGAAAATTAGTTTTCATTCATATGTAAAGTAGAACTAATTACCAACACAAACACTTTGCACTTAGACTCACTTTGAGGTACCCTGGATGCCAGAGGAATTTTTTTTCAAGGTCGGAAAGAACGCTCAGCGATTCCAAATCACTGAGCGTTCTCTCCGACCTTGAAAGAAAAATTCCTCTGGCACCCAGGGTAACTTTGAAAAGGAGGCAGACACGAACTCAGAAATGGCCTATTATATTAAATGGATGACCATCCAAACTGTTGTGTTTTAAACTCCAGTACCACATAAAAGATAGAACTGCTCCTCACATTCAACTTTCGTCTATAACCCACACTTCAAATATGCATTCCAATTGGTCGAGTTGGAAAATACCATAATACTCTTTGTTTGTCCCCCCAAATATTGCATTATAAGCATAGTTTCCAGTTTCTCTTGGGAATTACAATGGCTCAAGAGGAAACAAAATGCTTATTTGGGGGGAAAAAACAAAGAGTATTATGGCATTTTCCTCTTTGGCCAATACCCGTATGAATATAAATCAGGGACAAATCTTCATTCCACCCACCCCTCCCTACAAAGCTTTCTTGGATAGCCCACAAGTCGGGTAGTACTTGGTGTAAGACCTAACTATTATGTCCTCAGTTACACTCATACACCTGTAGTAGCTGTAGTACCCGTAGCAGCTGTAGGTCTCAGTGTATGGGTGTAACTGGGGACATAATAGTTAGGTCTTACACCAATTACTACCACAGCTTGAAATGTGGTATTTTAGGGCAAAAAAATGGGCATAACAACCCCTGCTGATTCGACGATGTGGACATCATGTCCTCAAAGCAAAGGTGAGTTCCGTATCACTAGTTGATTCCGTTTTCTTTATTTCTTATG
>NC_090882.1:18649069-18668776 GCF_036669935.1 Montipora foliosa | reverse complement strand
AAATTTCCTCGTATGACTTGATAAAAGTATGTTTTTTTTTTCCGTTTTGTTGTTTTTTTTTTTTTTTGAAGAAAGAGTTTTTTCTGCTTATAAAAAAATACGATTTCTCCTCCGTCCTCTTCTTATGCACTATCTTCGCGGAAATACATTCTGTCCCTCCATAAACCTGGAAAAACCATTTATGGTCTTAGTTCTCTTTTTTCTTACGTATCAGCTAAGTTGCGGAATGCACTAGCTGATTTTATCCGTACCTATGAGTTTACTGGTTTGAAAAGAGAATCCAGGGACGCATTGTACAGCGGCTTTTCTTTTTAAGGAATATATCTTTAAATATTATGTTTTACTAGGTATCTGTATATGCTATGTATTTTAGCTGTAAGTTGTAATGTTCTCGGAAGTTAGCTCCTGGTTAGCTTATTAAATCAAGCTTATGCCTGTATGTATGTTACCTTTAGTAGGGCGCGTGCGCATACTTTGTACTCTGCGACTCCAGTGCTTACCATATGCCAGAGAAAATGACCACTTGCCTTCAATATCTAAGCCATCTAATGCTTACGCTATATTGACAGGGCGGTTTGGAGCTGTGAGTAGGCGTGGGATTTGTCACATATGGTTTAGGGGCCGACATACTCTCCCTCAATGCCGTACCGGGAGGCAAGGTCGGTAGCAGAAAGCAGTGAAGGTCAACTGCGTCCAAAAGCGATCGCACGGGCCGAAATCCCCGGGATGACTCGTTTTGGTACGACGCTCCAGCGCCGGTGTCTGGAGGTACTCTGCGTTTTTCTTCTCTTGTTCAAATAGTCCCTCAGCGCATGCGCAAATGTTCTGGCTGATCGATAACCTAGCCTACCAACAAAAAATTATATCCTGTTTTTTTTTTTTTTTTTAACCAGCATTGACATGTCAGTTGATTTTATGGGCATGAGCAAGGCACTTAAGAAGCACAAGACTGGCCCTCATCGATGGCTGAAGCGCGGCCAGAGGAAATGGTTTTCTAGCCAGATACTTAGGAGTAGGCCTGGTGTGTGCTGGTAACTTAGATTTTGGATTTCTGAACAAGTTTTTATCATAGAAAATTCGCGCGACAAAGTTGTGCTTTCATTTCGCTGTAATTCTCGCGTCAAAGAAACTGTATAATAATGTAAATAGAGAATAGCGATATTTATATTTGCAGATTACCTGTCCTGTTACTACGAAAGTCAAGCTCTACATCTCTATGCAATAAGCACATTCAAACTTTCCTCGTATACTTGATAAAAGTATGTTTTTTTTTTTGTTTTGTTTGTTTTTTTTTTGAAGAAAGAGTTTTTCTGCTTATATGAAAAATACGTTTTCTCCCCGTCCCCTTCTTATGCACTATCTTCGCGGAAATACATTATGTCCCTCAATAAACCGGGAAAACCATTTATGGTCTTAGTTCTCTTTTTTCGTAGTATCAGCTAAGTTGCGGAATGCACTAGCTGATTTTATCCGTACCTATGAGTTTACTGGTTTGAAAGAGAATCCAGGGACGCATTTTGTACAGCGGCTTTTCTTTTTAATGAATATATCTTTAAATATTATGTAGTTACTAGGTATCTGTATATGCTATGTAGTAGCTGTAAGTGTAGTCTCGGAAGATATTAGCTCCTGTGGGTAGCTTTTAAATAAAGCTGTGCCTGTATTTATGTTACCTTTAGTCGGGCGCGTGTGCGCATACTTTGTAATCTTCGACTCCAGTGCTTACCATATGACAGAGAAAATGACACTTGCCTTCAATATATAACGCATCTAATTCTTACGCTATATTGACAAGGGCGGTTTTGGAGCTGTGAGTAGGCGTGGGATTTGTCACATATGTTTTAGGGGGCCGACATATCTCTCCCTCAATGCCGTCCGGGGAGGCAAGGTCGGTAGCAGACAGCAGTGACGGGCACACACCGTCCAGACGAAATCGCACGGGCCGAAATCCCGGGCTGCCTCGTTTGGTACGACGCTCCAGCGCCGGTGTCTGGAGGTACTCTGCGTTTTTTCCCCTCTCTCTTGTTCAAATTTTCCCTCAGCGCATGCGCAATTGTTATGGGTGATCGTTACCTAGCCTACCAAAAAAAAAATTTATATCCTGTTTTTTTTTTTTTTTTTTTAACCAGCAATTGACATTTCAGTTGATTTTATGGGCATAGCAAGGCAACTTAAGAAGCACAAGACTGGCCCTCATCGAATGGCTGAAGCGCGGCCAGAGGAAATGGTTTCTAGCCAGATACTTAGGAGTAGGCCTGGTGTGTGCTGGTACTTAGATTTTGGATTTCTGAACAAGTTTTTATCATAGAAAATTCGCGACAAAGTTGTGCTTTCATTTCGCTGTAATCTCGCGTCAAAGAAACTGTATAATAGGTAAATAAGAGAATAGCGATATTTATATTTGCAGATTACCTGTCCTGTTACTACGAAAGTCAAGCTCTCATCTCTATGCAATAAGCACATTCAAAATTTCCTCGGATTACTTGATAAAAGTATTTTTTTTTTTTCGTTTTGTTTGTTTTTTTTTTTGAAGAAAGAGTTTTTTGCTTTATATGAAAAATACGTTCTCCCTCTCCTCCGTCCCTCTTCTTATGCACTATCTTCGCGGAAATACATTCTGTCCCTCAATAAACCTGGAAAACCATTTATGTTCTTAGTTCTCTTTTTTCGTACGTACAGCTAAGTTGCGGAATGCACTAGCTGATTTTATCCGTACCTATGAGTTTACTGGTTTGAAGAGAATCCAGGGACGCATTTTGTACAGCGGCTTTTCTTTTTAATGAATATATCTTTAAATATTATGGATTTACTAGGTATGTGTATATGCGAGGTATTTTAGCTGTAAGTGTAATGTCTCGGAAGGTATTGGCTCCCGTGGTGAGCTTAGTAAATAAAGCTTACGCCTGTATGTATGTTACCTTTAGTAGGGCGCGTGCGCATACTTTGTAATCTGCGACTCCAGTGCTTACCATATGACAGAGAAAATGACACTTGCCTTCAATATATAAGCCATCTAATTCTTACGCTATATTGACAAGGGCGGTTTGGAGCTGTGAGTAGGCGTGGGATTTGTCACATATGGTTTAGGGCCGACATATCTCTCCCTCAATGCCGTACCGGGAGGCAGGTCGGTAGCAGAAAGCAGTGAAGGGCCAACTGCGTCCAAAAGCGATCGCACGGGCCGAAATCCCGGGATGACTCGTTTGGTACGACGCTCCAGCGCCGGTGTCTGGAGGTACTGCGTTTTCTCTCTTGTTCAAATATTCCCTCAGCGCATGCGCAAATGTTCTGGCTGATCGATACCTAGCCTACCAAAAAAAAAATTAATATCCTGTTTTTTTTTTTTTTTAACCAGCAATTGACATTTCAGTTGATTTTATGGGCATGAGCAAGGCAACTTAAGAAGCACAAGACTGGCCCTCATCGAATGGCTGAAGCGCGGCCAGAGGAAATGGTTTCTAGCCAGATACTTAGGAGTAGGCCTGGTGTGTGCTGGTAACTTAGATTTTGGATTTCTGAACAAGTTTTATCATAGAAAATTCGCGACAAAGTTGTGCTTTCATTTCGCTGTAATTCTCGCGTCAAAGAAACTGTATAATAATGTAAATAAGAGAATAGCGATATTTATATTTGCAGATTACCTGTCCTGTTACTACGAAAGTCAAGCTCTACATCTCTATGCAATAAGCACATTCAAAATTTCCTCGTATTACTTGATAAAAGTATGTTTTTTTTGTTTTGTTTGTTTTTTTTTTTTGAAGAAAGAGTTTTTCTGCTTATATGAAAAATACGTTTTCTCCTCCGTCCCCTTCTTATGCACTATCTTCGCGGAAATACATTCTGTCCCTCAATAAACCTGGAACAACCATTTATGGTCTTAGTTCTCTTTTTTCTTACGTATCAGCTAAGTTGCGGAATGCACTAGCTGATTTTATCCGTACCTATGAGTTTACTGGTTTGAAAAGAGAATCCAGGGACGCATTTTGTACAGCGGCTTTTCTTTTTAATGAATATATCTTTAAATATTATGTATTTACTAGGTATCTGTATATGCTATGTATTTTAGCTGTAAGTGTAATGTCTCGGAAGATATTAGCTCCTGTGGTTAGCTTATTAAATAAAGCTTATGCCTGTATGTATGTTACCTTTAGTAGGGCGCGTGCGCATACTTTGTAATCTGCGACTCCAGTGCTTACCATATGACAGAGAAAATGACACTTGCCTTCAATATATAAGCCATCTAATTCTTACGCTATATTGACAAGGGCGGTTTGGAGCTGTGAGTAGGCGTGGGATTTGTCACATATGGTTTAGGGGCCGACATATCTCTCCCTCAATGCCGTACCGGGAGGCAAGGTCGGTAGCAGAAAGCAGTGAAGGGCCAACTGCGTCCAAAAGCGATCGCACGGGCCGAAATCCCGGGATGACTCGTTTGGTACGACGCTCCAGCGCCGGTGTCTGGAGGTACTGCGTTTTTCTCTCTTGTTCAAATATTCCCTCAGCGCATGCGCAAATGTTCTGGCTGATCGATACCTAGCCTACCAAAAAAAAATTAATATGCTGTTTTTTTTTTTTTTAACCAGCAATTGACATTTCAGTTGATTTTATGGGCATGAGCAAGGCAACTTAAGAAGCACAAGACTGGCCCTCATCGAATGGCTGAAGCGCGGCCAGAGGAAATGGTTTCTAGCCAGATACTTAGGAGTAGGCCTGGTGTGTGCTGGTAACTTAGATTTTGGATTTCTGAACAAGTTTTTATCATAGAAAATTCGCGACAAAGTTGTGCTTTCATTTCGCTGTAATTCTCGCGTCAAAGAAACTGTATAATAATGTAAATAAGAGAATAGCGATATTTATATTTGCAGATTACCTGTCCTGTTACTACGAAAGTCAAGCTCTACATCTCTATGCAATAAGCACATTCAAAATTTCCTCGTATTACTTGATAAAAGTATGTTTTTTTTGTTTTGTTTGTTTTTTTTTTGAAGAAAGAGTTTTTCTGCTTATATGAAAAATACGTTTTCTCCTCCGTCCCCTTCTTATGCACTATCTTCGCGGAAATACATTCTGTCCCTCAATAAACCTGGAACAACCATTTATGGTCTTAGTTCTCTTTTTTCTTACGTATCAGCTAAGTTGCGGAATGCACTAGCTGATTTTATCCGTACCTATGAGTTTACTGGTTTGAAAAGAGAATCCAGGGACGCATTTTGTACAGCGGCTTTTCTTTTTAATGAATATATCTTTAAATATTATGTATTTACTAGGTATCTGTATATGCTATGTATTTTAGCTGTAAGTGTAATGTCTCGGAAGATATTAGCTCCTGTGGTTAGCTTATTAAATAAAGCTTATGCCTGTATGTATGTTACCTTTAGTAGGGCGCGTGCGCATACTTTGTAATCTGCGACTCCAGTGCTTACCATATGACAGAGAAATGACACTTGCCTTCAATATATAAGCCATCTAATTCTTACGCTATATTGACAAGGGCGGTTTGGAGCTGTGAGTAGGCGTGGGATTTGTCACATATGGTTTAGGGGCCGACATATCTCTCCCTCAATGCCGTACCGGGAGGCAAGGTCGGTAGCAGAAAGCAGTGAAGGGCCAACTGCGTCCAAAAGCGATCGCACGGGCCGAAATCCCGGGATGACTCGTTTGGTACGACGCTCCAGCGCCGGTGTCTGGAGGTACTGCGTTTTTCTCTCTTGTTCAAATATTCCCTCAGCGCATGCGCAAATGTTCTGGCTGATCGATACCTAGCCTACCAAAAAAAAAATTAATATGCTGTTTTTTTTTTTTTTAACCAGCAATTGACATTTCAGTTGATTTTATGGGCATGAGCAAGGCAACTTAAGAAGCACAAGACTGGCCCTCATCGAATGGCTGAAGCGCGGCCAGAGGAAATGGTTTCTAGCCAGATACTTAGGAGTAGGCCTGGTGTGTGCTGGTAACTTAGATTTTGGATTTCTGAACAAGTTTTTATCATAGAAAATTCGCGACAAAGTTGTGCTTTCATTTCGCTGTAATTCTCGCGTCAAAGAAACTGTATAATAATGTAAATAAGAGAATAGCGATATTTATATTTGCAGATTACCTGTCCTGTTACTACGAAAGTCAAGCTCTACATCTCTATGCAATAAGCACATTCAAAATTTCCTCGTATTACTTGATAAAAGTATGTTTTTTTTGTTTTGTTTGTTTTTTTTTTGAAGAAAGAGTTTTTCTGCTTATATGAAAAATACGTTTTCTCCTCCGTCCCCTTCTTATGCACTATCTTCGCGGAAATACATTCTGTCCCTCAATAAACCTGGAACAACCATTTATGGTCTTAGTTCTCTTTTTTCTTACGTATCAGCTAAGTTGCGGAATGCACTAGCTGATTTTATCCGTACCTATGAGTTTACTGGTTTGAAAAGAGAATCCAGGGACGCATTTTGTACAGCGGCTTTTCTTTTTAATGAATATATCTTTAAATATTATGTATTTACTAGGTATCTGTATATGCTATGTATTTTAGCTGTAAGTGTAATGTCTCGGAAGATATTAGCTCCTGTGGTTAGCTTATTAAATAAAGCTTATGCCTGTATGTATGTTACCTTTAGTAGGGCGCGTGCGCATACTTTGTAATCTGCGACTCCAGTGCTTACCATATGACAGAGAAAATGACACTTGCCTTCAATATATAAGCCATCTAATTCTTACGCTATATTGACAAGGGCGGTTTGGAGCTGTGAGTAGGCGTGGGATTTGTCACATATGGTTTAGGGGCCGACATATCTCTCCCTCAATGCCGTACCGGGAGGCAAGGTCGGTAGCAGAAAGCAGTGAAGGGCCAACTGCGTCCAAAAGCGATCGCACGGGCCGAAATCCCGGGATGACTCGTTTGGTACGACGCTCCAGCGCCGGTGTCTGGAGGTACTGCGTTTTTCTCTCTTGTTCAAATATTCCCTCAGCGCATGCGCAAATGTTCTGGCTGATCGATACCTAGCCTACCAAAAAAAAAATTAATATCCTGTTTTTTTTTTTTTTTTAACCAGCAATTGACATTTCAGTTGATTTTATGGGCATGAGCAAGGCAACTTAAGAAGCACAAGACTGGCCCTCATCGAATGGCTGAAGCGCGGCCAGAGGAAATGGTTTCTAGCCAGATACTTAGGAGTAGGCCTGGTGTGTGCTGGTAACTTAGATTTTGGATTTCTGAACAAGTTTTTATCATAGAAAATTCGCGACAAAGTTGTGCTTTCATTTCGCTGTAATTCTCGCGTCAAAGAAACTGTATAATAATGTAAATAAGAGAATAGCGATATTTATATTTGCAGATTACCTGTCCTGTTACTACGAAAGTCAAGCTCTACATCTCTATGCAATAAGCACATTCAAAATTTCCTCGTATTACTTGATAAAAGTATGTTTTTTTTGTTTTGTTTGTTTTTTTTTTTGAAGAAAGAGTTTTTCTGCTTATATGAAAAATACGTTTTCTCCTCCGTCCCCTTCTTATGCACTATCTTCGCGGAAATACATTCTGTCCCTCAATAAACCTGGAACAACCATTTATGGTCTTAGTTCTCTTTTTTCTTACGTATCAGCTAAGTTGCGGAATGCACTAGCTGATTTTATCCGTACCTATGAGTTTACTGGTTTGAAAAGAGAATCCAGGGACGCATTTTGTACAGCGGCTTTTCTTTTTAATGAATATATCTTTAAATATTATGTATTTACTAGGTATCTGTATATGCTATGTATTTTAGCTGTAAGTGTAATGTCTCGGAAGATATTAGCTCCTGTGGTTAGCTTAGTAAGTTAAGTTAGTAAATAAAGCTTATGCCTGTATGTATGTTACCTTTAGTAGGGCGCGTGCGCATACTTTGTAATCTGCGACTCCAGTGCTTACCATATGACAGAGAAAATGACACTTGCCTTCAATATATAAGCCATCTAATTCTTACGCTATATTGACAAGGGCGGTTTGGAGCTGTGAATAGGCGTGGGATTTGTCACATATGGTTTAGGGGCCGACATATCTCTCCCTCAATGCCGTACCGGGAGGCAAGGTCGGTAGCAGAAAGCAGTGAAGGGCCAACTGCGTCCAAAAGCGATCGCACGGGCCGAAATCCCGGGATGACTCGTTTGGTACGACGCTCCAGCGCCGGTGTCTGGAGATACTGCGTTTTTCTCTCTTGTTCAAATATTCCCTCAGCGCATGCGCAAATGTTCTGGCTGATCGATACCTAGCCTACTAAAAAAAAAAATTAATATGCTGTTTTTTTTTTTTTTAACCAGCAATTGACATTTCACTTGATTTTATGGGCATGAGCAAGGCAACTTAAGAAGCACAAGACTGGCCCTCATCGAATGGCTGAAGCGCGGCCAGAGGAAATGGTGTCTAGCCAGATACTTAGGAGTAGGCCTGGTGTGTGCTGGTAACTTAGATTTTGGATTTCTGAACAAGTTTTTATCATAGAAAATTCGCGACAAAGTTGTGCTTTCATTTCGCTGTAATTCTCGCGTCAAAGAAACTGTATAATAATGTAAATAAGAGAATAGCGATATTTATATTTGCAGATTACCTGTCCTGTTACTACGAAAGTCAAGCTCTACATCTCTATGCAATAAGCACATTCAAAATTTCATCGTATTACTTGATAAAAGTATGTTTTTTTTGTTTTGTTTGTTTTTTTTTTGAAGAAAGAGTTTTTCTGCTTATATGAAAAATACGTTTTCTCCTCCGTCCCCTTCTCATGCACTATCTTCGCGGAAATACATTCTGTCCCTCAATAAACCTGGAACAACCATTTATGGTCTTAGTTCTCTTTTTTCTTACGTATCAGCTAAGTTGCGGAATGCACTAGCTGATTTTATCCGTACCTATGAGTTTACTGGTTTGAAAAGAGAATCCAGGGACGCATTTTGTACAGCGGCTTTTCTTTTTAATGAATATATCTTTAAATATTATGTATTTACTAGGTATCTGTATATGCTATGTATTTTAGCTGTAAGTGTAATGTTTCGGAAGATATTAGCTCCTGTGGTTAGCTTATTAAATAAAGCTTATGCCTGTATGTATGTTACCTTTAGTAGGGCGCGTGCGCATACTTTGTAATCTGCGACTCCAGTGCTTACCATATGACAGAGAAAATGACACTTGCCTTCAATATATAAGCCATCTAATTCTTACGCTATATTGACAAGGGCGGTTTGGAGCTGTGAGTAGGCGTGGGATTTGTCACATATGGTTTAGGGGCCGACATATCTCTCCCTCAATGCCGTACCGGGAGGCAAGGTCGGTAGCAGAAAGCAGTGAAGGGCCAACTGCGTCCAAAAGCGATCGCACGGGCCGAAATCCCGGGATGACTCGTTTGGTACGACGCTCCAGCGCCGGTGTCTGGAGGTACTGCGTTTTTCTCTCTTGTTCAAATATTCCCTCAGCGCATGCGCAAATGTTCTGGCTGATCGATACCTAGCCTACCAAAAAAAAAATTAATATGCTGTTTTTTTTTTTTTTTTAACCAGCAATTGACATTTCAGTTGATTTTATGGGCATGAGCAAGGCAACTTAAGACGCACAAGACTGGCCCTCATCGAATGGCTGAAGCGCGGCCAGAGGAAATGGTTTCTAGCCAGATACTTAGGAGCAGGCCTGGTGTGTGCTGGTAACTTAGATTTTGGATTTCTGAACAAGTTTTTATCATAGAAAATTCGCGACAAAGTTGTGCTTTCATTTCGCTATAATTCGCGCGTCAAAGAAACTGTATAATAATGTAAATAAGAGAATAGCGATATTTATATTTGCAGATTACCTGTCCTGTTACTACGAAAGTCAAGCTCTACATCTCTATGCAATAAGCACATTTAAAGTTTCCTCGTATTACTTGATAAAAGTATGTTTTTTTTGTTTTGTTTGTTTTTTTTTTGAAGAAAGAGTTTTTCTGCTTATATGAAAAATACGTTTTCTCCTCCGTCCCCTTCTTGTGCACTATCTTCGCGCAAATACATTCTGTCCCTCAATAAACCTGGAACAACCCTTTATGGTCTTAGTTCTCTTTTTTCTTACGTATCAGCTAAGTTGCGGAATGCACTAGCTGATTTTATCCGTACCTATGAGTTTACTGGTTTGAAAAGAGAATCCAGGGACGCGTTTTGTACAGCGGCTTTTCTTTTTAATGAATATATCTTTAAATATTATGTATTTACTAGGTATCTGTATATGCTATGTATTTTAGCTGTAAATGTAATGTCTCGGAAGATATTAGCTCCTGTGGTTATTCGGAAATTGGAGATGAAATAAATCTTATGCCTGTATGTATGTTACCTTTAGTAAGGCGCGTGCGCGCACTTTGTAATCTGCGACTCCAGTGCTTACCATATGACAGGGAAAATGACACTTGCCTTCAATATATAAGCCATCTAATTCTTACGCTATATTGACAAGGGCGGTTTGGAGCTGTGAGTAGGCGTGGGATTTGTCACATATGGTTTAGGGGCCGACATATCTCTCCCTCAATGCCGTACCGGGAGGCAAGGTCGGTAGCAGAAAGCAGTGAAGGGCCAACTGCGTCCAAAAGCGATCGCACGGGCCGAAATCCCGGGATGACTCGTTTGGTACGACGCTCCAGCGCCGGTGTCTGGAGGTACTGCGTTTTTCTCTCTTGTTCAAATATTCCCTTAGCGCATGCGCAAATGTTCTGGCTGATCGATACGTAGCCTACCAAAAAAAAAATTAACATGCTGGTTTTTTTTTTTTTTTTAACCAGCAATTGACATTTCAGTTGATTTTATGGGCATGAGCAAGGCAACTTAAGAAGCACAAGACTGGCCTTCATCGAATGGCTGAAGCGCGGCCAGAGGAAATGGTTTCTAGCCAGATACTTAGGAGTAGGCCTGGTGTGTGCTGGTAACTTAGATTTTGGATTTCTGAACAAGTTTTTATCATAGAAAATTCGCGACAAAGTTGTGCTTTCATTTCGCTGTAATTCTCGCGTCAAAGAAACTGTATAATAATGTAAATAAGAGAATAGCGATATTTATATTTGCAGATTACCTGTCCTGTTACTACGAAAGTCAAGCTCTACATCTCTATGCAATAAGCGCATTCAAAATTTCCTCGTATTACTTGATAAAAGTATGTTTTTTTTGTTTTGTTTTTTTTTTGAAGAAAGGGTTTTTCTGCTTGAAATTTGTCGATTCAACTTGAAAAAAGTTAACCTAACACTTTTCAAGTTTCTTACAAGACGCTAGCGCATGCGTTTCTCGTGACAGTTTCTCTTTAAGTTCGGATTTACATTGGGTGTGTTTACGTTTGTCAGCACCAGTCCCGCTCTGGAAGCGAATAATGTCAGCTGAAAAGAACGATATTTTCTTCTGTTCCTTGTTGTGTTATATTTTAACATTATCCTGTTCAGGTAGGTCTTGATATATTGGGCAAAATGAACACAACTCATTTCTTCCTTTTAAAGCGATCTTCTGGTCTTGGTCATGCTTTAGGTCACCTTTCACTTCCAAATCTCGTTTGTGGCCAGCTGCTCAACCGCTAGTTTTTTTTCTGAATGAACTCATTGTTGTTATTTGTTTTTTCAAATTTTGCATGTGGCATGGCGACAAAGTGTTGTGTTAATGAACGAACCGAAAGTGTGGCTAGTTTTAATTATTGCACGTTCTTTCTTTTCGACGCAAGTGCACAGCACGAAAAGAGATCATACACCCATGTCACTTTGTAGTAAACTTGTCTTACCCTTGTGAATCACTTACCAGGAAAAATTGAATGCATATGTGAAAATACAGTGTGCCAGGTAACACGTGGAAAATGTGTGTCATATTCTGGCTGCTTCACATTGCTCAAGGAACCAAGAGATAATGTCATGATGAAAGGATGCCTGGGAAATGTTATACACATGGAAATCATCTGCAAGCGTAAAACGGATTATCCAGTCATTTGTTGTCACACAAACTACTGCAATCAAAATATTACCATAGCTGCACTCCAACCAACAGAAAAGACAGGTATTTTATTAGGGTCCTTTAAAATCAATTGGGACTTATTTACATGTATGAAATATTTGATATTTTTTCATGTAAAGTACTGCTGCTACTTATCTAGTAGTATGGGATTCCTGTGGTTTCTTTTATTTGAACAGGATTCCTATTTGGCAGGGTTAATTAACAACCTTTACCTCCAATCCCATTAACTCATAGTTAATGCCATTAATGCCAAACAAGTTTACTCACCAATTGGGATTGCGGGGGGGGGGGGGCTCTCTACATTCACTAGAACATTGTCCCTTTCAACCCATTGATTCTTAGAAGTGAAGTGAGACTTAAGGTGCGTTCCTTTGGGATGATCCCAAAAAGTATCACTGATCCAAGATCACTTGGATAACAGTGCATCAAATAAGAACCAATAAATCCATAGTGGGAAAAGATTTTTCGTTTCCTTTGATGCACCATGATCCAAGTGCTCTTGGATCAGTGATACTTTTTCGGATCATCCCAAAGGAACGCACCCTTAATAGATTTTACCCTGTCTAATGCCAGACAATTTTTCTCGTTAAAGCAAGAATAATGCCGGGAAACAAACAAAGGAGCCTAGGTGACTTACAAGGGCAGCCACATCATGCATTCATTGTGGGGTTGTCAGCTCTTCTTCCTTCCAAATTATGAAAGTATGGGGTTCCTGTGATCCTGTTGCCTTGTAAGCTCTGGCAGTAACATGTGGTCTGTGGTTCCCATGTCATTTTAGCTTTGCCAATGGCAGATCCCTTTGATGCCAATGGCATCAAGGGCTCTTAATGTGTAAAATGTAGACTGTTGGCAACTTGTTCTTGTGTGTTGGTGAAAGTACTTGTGATAAGGGCTACTCATAAACTGGGAGGGGGGGGGGGGGTGCTCCTCAAACCTTTTAGGGGTTAAAAAAGCAGTCTTGGTTCCTCTTAGCGTATTCAGCCTCAAAAGGTCCACGCCGGGAGCTTTAGCGGTACCTTTTAGGGTATTGAGCCAAAAAATTGTGACAGGAGACATTTGACAATTAACTATTTTTTAATTTTGTCTAATTAAAACCCCTAATTTGGTACCTCTTAGGGGTGAAAAAAAATTTCATGTCATGCCCACAAGACAGGATCCTGGTACCTCTTAGGGGTTCTTTTCAAAATTTCTAATGAGCACCCCTGTCCTGTTATATAGGAGTCCCCCCCCCCCCCCCCTCCTAGATAGGTAGTGGCTCGTCTCCTGCTCTTTTGCATTTTAGTTTGCAATGATTTTCTGTCACATGATGTCACGGCGTCCATGCTACTGTCAAACCAAAGAAACGATGTTAGTGCGTGAATTTACTCTTCCTGGGTTTGAACCTTATTTTTATGCAAACCATTGCTTTTGTTTTTATTAAAAACATGGCTGCTGAAACCATGATGTGGAAGAGTCTATAGCTTTGGTGTGTCTGTTTCATCTTGGCACTAACATGTAGATACAAAAGCTGTGGAGACTGATTTTCCTTTTCCTTTTAAAGGGTGCAAAAATTTATTTATTCCTATGATTACGTCAACTGATGAAAATAGTCCATTTTACAGTTATGTGCTTAGTTACCTGGCCTATGAATGAAAGTGAGGCTAGAGATGACCTTGTTTAGAAAGAAACCTCATTGCTTTTCTTATGTAACTTCCAACTAATTAGCATGAGAACAACATCATTAACATAAGAAAAGCAGGGAGGGCTGTATCATAACAAGGTCAACACCAGCCTCACTTTCATTTAAAGGCCAGGTAACTAAGCAAATGACTGTAAAAAGGTCTACTAATGTTTACTATAAATTTTATCAACATAATCTATTCTCCTTTATGATGTCCTTTCTATCCTTACACTAAGACCTTTGTAAAGATTTGGGAGATACTACCCTCTCTTCACAGCACTTTCAATTATTCAATTTATCTGTATAACAAATTTTGCTGCCTTGTGATTTTGCTTTTCTCTCTGCAGATGATACACCTACGATGACCACAACACATTTACATTTTGAAAACTTTTTTGTAATTACGGGTGCTCTGGCATTGTTTTTCCTTGCAGTGGTGTTTCTCTGTTGGTGGTAAGTAGCATTCAGAACTAAGAAAAGCGCACGACCTTGAAGCGTGTAACTTGCACCTCTTTTCCTTGGGACAAAGCTGGGGATTTTTTGGACACCAATTTTATGCCCAAATATGGACAAAAATAAGATCAAAGCAGCATGTGCGGGAAAATACATGAGCTACGCTATATCCAAATAAAGAAATTTTTTAACTAAAAAAAAAAAAAAAAAACAGCTCTTAACCAGAGTTAAATGCTTCAAATATGTCATTAGCTTCTGGAACTAGTTAATCCTCTCCTTGAGCTTTTTCAATGAAGAGCAAAGTCTTTTGTTACAAGATTATTATATTTTCTGTTCATTTAGTCACAACAGGCCACATCCTTTATCAGATATTGAGGCAGATGAGGATAGAAATTCAAACCAACGTCCTCCATGTACTGTACTTGACAGAGAAAAGCTCTGGGAACCAGGCTGCGCAAATGACTTGTCCGGCCAGAGTGGTGGACTTTCTCTTATTGTAAGTTGATTATTGGGAGAAATTAAAAGCTCACTTGTTTGCTATTTGAGTGATTTTATGCTGAGAATAATGATGCATGAGACATCCAAGCCAGTCAATGGAGTTAGTTGCAGTGCCAAAGGGGTAGTTTCGCCTGAAATCCGATTTGGCCAAGCCCTATTCACCCAAAATAAGGTTGATTTGCCCGATTTTGGTAAATGGTCATATGATTCGTATCGACTGTGACTGCTTCATAATTGAAATCACTGATGCTTTCACTTTAAGAAAATCTCTGACTTATTCCAGAGAGAAGATTCAAAGTTAGAACTAGTATAAAACTACAAATTCTTTGATATTAATGTCATTTATTTTATTTATATTTGCCACACGAAACTTTACAATGATAAAATCAACCAGTAACAATATATATATACCTATACACATACATATATATACACATACACACACACACATACATATATATGCATACATATACACATATATCTATATATACATATTTTTTGAAAGTGTAGCGACGATACCCAATAGAAGCTAAAAGCTTATTAACACTGGGCACCTCGATCGATACAGGAGATCGTGAAACAAAAAAATAATAATAAATAATAGCCGGTGGGCGAGTTTAATTTAGGGTCCTATCGAGAAGAAATTTTTTTAGTGAGGTCTTAAAGCTAGGATAATTGCTGGACAAGGTCAAATTACGAGGTAGGGAATTCCAAACCTTGGGACCTTGATGTAGGATCGTAAACTGCTTAATATTAGTTCTGCAGTAATGTGAACAGTAGTTGGCAGCATTCCGCGTATTATACGTATGAATTTGTTGATGAGTAGAGAAAAGATTGTCAAAAGTGTTAGGGAGTAAGTGATTATGATAAGAGTACATAAAACAAGCCACAAGGAAAGCATTTATGTTAAAGATGTCGAGGATGTTAAGGCTGTAAAACAAAGGTCCAGTATGAGCAAAATAATCAACTCCACCTATGATTCTAACGATACGTTTCTGCAGGAGAAGAAGCCTGTTTAAATTAGAGGGATAATTTGAGGACCATACAATATTGCAGTAGTTAAGATAGGGATATACATTCTGACACTTTTTCATGACAAGAGATTTCCCCCTCATAGTTCAACTTTTCTTTTTTCATTTGTATGTGGTTTTATATCTTTAAGGTACAAAGGACAATTGCCAGGCAACTAACTCTCCTGGAGGCGATAGGTAGCGGAACATATGGCGAAGTGTGGCACGCAAGATGGCGAGACAGGGACGTGGCAGTCAAAGTATTCCTGTCACACTGTGAATCCTCTTGGAAGAGAGAAACAGAAATCTACCAGACAGTTTCTCTAAGACATGAGAGCATTCTCGGTTTTATAGCTTCGGACATAACTAGTGGAACAGATCAACAAACAAATATGTATATTATCACGGATTATCACCCATTTGGCTCACTGTGTGACTTCTTGAAATTCCATACCCTAAGCGCAGACATTATGACGAATCTCGCCTTGTCGGCTTCAAAAGGTCTGTCTCATCTTCATACCGAAATCCAGGGCACAATTGCAACCGGTAAGCCTGCTATGGCACATCGCGATATCAGTAGCAACAACATACTGGTGAAGGCAAATCTCACATGCTGTTTGGCGGACTTCGGACTCGCTGTTAGACACTCGTCGGAAACGGAAGAAGTTGACGTGACGCCGAATAGGATGGTGGGAACCCGGATATACATGGCGCCAGAAGTTTTAGGTGACACCATGAATTTTAGCAACATTGGCGCCTTCAAGATGGCGGATATTTATTCCTTTGGACTTGTGTTGTGGGAAATGAACAGGAGGTGTTGTTCAGATGGTAAGAATATTTTCCACTTGGCTTTATTAATGACCGTTTCGATAATCGGGACAGGATTTTCTATGAGATTGAGGGAAACGATTTGTAAGACGATTTTCTCACTGCTCTTGGATCCAGATCTCTTAGAATTCCAATACAAAAATAGTTTTACAAGATTATAACAGTTGCTTTTGGAAATATTTGGTTTAGCACCCGAAACGTCAGTTTAAAATTAATGCATTGCTTCACCATGTTTATCGAGGTCAATCAGCGCTATTTGCGTTGTTTGTTGCTAGGCCTGGGCGTACCTCGAAGGCCGAAGAACAGGAATTCATAAACCTCGTTCCTAGGGTCTCTCTTCAACTCTTCCCATGGAGCAAGAAGAGAAACCCTGGGAACGACCTGCAAGTCCAGGGCTTGCACGTGCCTCTTCTTTATTTGCAGTCAGTTCAAAGAGAAAAGCAAAGCAATTACAATCACAATTTATTAAACTTATAGAGCGGGTTTCAATCGAGTGTCGTAAAACCAAAACCATAGGAATTACTTTGGCCAATCAAAAAGGACGGAGACAATCCAGTAAGCCAATCAAAACTCGAAGTAATTACACGTAGCCGACGCAAAGCGCGGGAAAATGTGCACGCTCGAGCCGCGATTGGTATTTGTTTCACTTCTGATTGGTTGAAAAAGTGGCGCAAGAACTGTGAACCAATCACTGAGAGAAGTAATGCAAAACCAAAGCAATTCGCTAATTACTTTCGACACTCAATTGAAAACCGCTCTATTGTGCAAATTATTAATATCGGCTATTTTCAATTGCGCATTACAATATTGATTACGTTAATTTCCTCGCCTCTTCTTTCGAGCTCTTTCCTGCTTTTTATCCCGTTGCTCGTCACTAATATGATTTCCTGCCAGAAAAACGCGGGTTGCCAAATGTAACGCTGCTGCCCGATTTCCCGCCAAATTTCCCGAACACTCCCGTCCCCAGAGACTGTCCTGCCTCCCCACCTCCACCCCGATATTAGGGAGCTTACGAAACGACGACGCTACAAAACAATAGGTTTAGTGAGCAAAAACATGGCTCTGCACGCTCTGCACGTGCGTTCTACACATTCGTACATTTCTTTGTCTCCTAAATGACGACGTGAAATGACCAAATTCAAGGTTCTGTGGAGGACGTTAGCACATGACGATGAATTTTTAGTTCTCTCTCTACACTTCCAACTCACTCATACCAGTTTAATTCCTCGACAGTTACTACACATTTTTAACGCAGAACTACATGAAATAGTTTCGTAGTGATATGAATACGGCGAACTCGTATTTTTAAATGAAGTCCTCGTAGCCGTCGTCGTCCTCGTTTCGTAAGCTCCCTAGTCTGTACGGGCGGACGGACGTACGTGACGTCATAACCGAAATTTCTTGCATTGATAGATTTCCCAAAAAATGTTATCCATGGTGGTCCGCTAGCGCGCTTGGCGCGCCTGAGCTCCCCTATAAAAGCGGTAAAATGCAGCAGAGCAGGCTTTAGTTTTATGTACAGACATAGATAAGTTTGAATCAAACCACACTCTTAAATTCTTGACGGGAGATGAGGGAGCTACATTAGCACTACCGACTTTTATATTATCAATATTCACTTTTGAAAGTTGCTGTCTAGTACCAATCAATAAAACTTCAGTCTTATCACTGTTCATCAAAAGCCGGTTACTAATAATCCAGTTCCTGATGGCATCAATGCAACGCTCCATGGCGGCAAGAGCATCTGACTCGTCTGTTTCCTCATTGGGTCGAAAGGAAACATGCAAATGAGTGTAACAACTGGGTGTCGTCCGCGTAAAAAGGTATTGACGGAAGATCGTCTTGGACAGCATCGATCAACGAACGCGAGTACATAGTAAACAGAAGCGGTCCAAGACAAGAGCCTTGAGGAACCCTGCAGCTGATATCATACCTCTCAGACAAGCAACCATGGACGGATATACGCTGACCACGTCCTGATAAGTACGACTTGAACCACTCAAGTGCTGTGCAATGATCAAATGGTTCCCAGTGAATCATAAAAGCAGCCACTAAACTTTCGGAACTTTCGGGGCTTGTGATTATTGAAATGAAATGCAGCAAACTTTGAAACGCGTTCTACTGTACCCTTGCTTTCGAGTCTTCTTTCACGCGTCTTCCTCGCGTGGCACCTCGCGTTTCCCCATATTTGCGATCCCAGTATATCTTTTGCTCCAGCGCAGGCTCTAAAAACTGTTATTACCTCTACAAGTTTAACTCCGCAGTGGCTCAGAGCTAACATGAATTTTACCTTTTTAGATACTGGTCTTTGCGAGGAATTTCAGAGACCGTACCTTGATCTGCTTCCTAGCGATCCGTCTTTTGAGGACGTGAAGAAAGTCGTCTTGACAGAAAGAAAGCGGCCATCAATTCCCACGAGGTGGGAAGAACATGAGGTTAGAACATCGTACAGGATTATTTGACGTTATTTAAGGTTCGACGAGAAAACACTACTTATTAAGTATACTGTTGATGGCAGAACTGGTGAGTGCAGAGTAGGCGCACTCCGAGACTAGAGTGGAAGAGCTTCCCTCAATTTATTCCGCACCCACCCCCCCCCCCCACCCCCCCCACGAGCTTTTGACTCCTTCGACCTCCTTTGGCGTATTTCCACCCTCTATACTCCGTATATGATAAAAAATTAATTTGAAATTGTTCAGACAAAACTAACAACAATTTTTTTTAATTGCGTGAATACACATGTCAACATTCTTCAGAAAACTAACAACATTTTTTACAATTTTAGCAATGTTGAACCTGTCACGGGTTTTGGCTTTAAAAATACGGAAACGAGTGTTCAAACTGTGCAAACAGGCCTTAATCATTTACAATGTAAAAGCTACTCGGTTTGCGAAGGAATAACGTAAAATGAAACATAAGAAGCGCTCAGCCAACTGTCATTGGCGAGGGGATGCACTTGCAGTAACAAATCCCATTTTGCTGTTTAGTGGCGACCAAATCTGTAACGATCAGTTTTCCAAGGGAAAAAGACCTTGCACTACAAATGTCGGTGATCCGGTAGCCTTGGTCTTGGACATTTAAGTGAAATCTTGCCCTAAAGAGTTTTGATTTTCTCGTTTTGTCCACAGCCTCTTCGTACCATGACAAAGGTGATGACAGAATGTTGGGCACATAATCCTGCAGCGCGCTTGACGGCCCTGCGAGTACAGAAGGCAATAAACAAGCTCAAGAAATCGATAGATTCTCAGATTGACGATATGAACAATGACAACACAACCGGGCGTCATTCGATGATTTTGT
>NC_090882.1:18624069-18644069 GCF_036669935.1 Montipora foliosa | reverse complement strand
TATTTACACGTGTACAATCTTTGTTCATCAACAGTTCGTGACCATAAATTATAATTGTTGTCAATTTCACATCATGTAACCAACACTGTGAAGTGCTTTTAACATGAATAGAGAGCCTGTTTTTTGAGGGGTTTGAGGTGGCTGAAATATAGTAGTAAGTTAAAGGAACCACAAATTTTGCAGTTTGATCTTCAGATGTTATCATTTCTCGACAGTTCATTTGTCTTGCAGTCTTGACTTTTCGTGCTTTCTCAGGGCCTCAGTCAATGGCATTACATGTATATTATAATTTTGTTTTTCACGTTGCTGAAAAGTACCCATCAGTCATACCACTCGTAACAGTGAAGTCTCAAATTTTACATTGCGTGTCAGAAGTAGTTGTTTGGATAAAGACCAATTTAGTGTAAGGCTCTTGCATGCTGTTCTTGATGAATTGAATGCCTTCAATTGGTTGGTTTGTAGATTACACTTTATTGATATTATATCAATAATGCATGGAGGACCAATCTAGACATGATCTATATTTCTGTTCATAATTTTTGAAAAAAATGTTTAGAGTTTTTATAATCTTTTATTTGATTATCAAATCAATGTAAATTCTGCCGATCCTTCTTTCCCTTGATGATCCAGAGGTTGTATAATTTATGCAAGAGAGTGTTTCCAAGTTGTTGTTTTTCATTGTATTGCTGCATATAAACACGTAAATAGGGTTTCTCCTTTGTCAAGAGTTAAGCAAATTGTTCATATTTGGTTTTTTAGTACCTTTTGTTTTTTATTTCCAGTTTTACCCCTGGCTGACCAGTAAGTAATTTTCTTTTCTTGGCAATCTTGATTTTTATTGTCATAATTGGAGAGCTGCTTTTTTAGCTTTGAATTCTAATTGGAAGTGGAGTTGGAGAACAATACATTCTGTCTGCAAGATGCAAAGGGCGTTCGGGTTCTCTGACAGCTTTTGTTAGTTAAAAATTATATAGTGTTACATTCGTTGAAAAGCATTTTTACCAGGTACTTAAAAGATTCCATCTCTTGGTAGAGCGAATTCTTTTAACCTATTTTTAGTTGACACCACTTCCATTCTCATTAATAGAAAGTGATGCAGAGTGCATGGCTGTTGTAGTGGACTGAGAGCAGTCTCATTTCTCACAATGTTGCCCGGGTCAAATTCCCAGAGTCGGTGTCATATATGGGTAATGAGGTTATTGGTTCTCTACTCTGCTCTGAGAGGTTTTTTTTCCGGGTATTCCAGTTTTCTCCTCTCCTCAATAAACCAACTTATTATTTGATTTGAGTTAATGTTGATTTCAGTTTATAGTGTCCCCAATTTGTGCTCCAGCGCTTAAGAAGACTAAACACTTATTATAAATAAAGTTCCTTACCTCACCTTTGACCAGAATCCTGTGACATGTCATTATCAAACCATTTTGTTTATTACTGTATAAGATTTATTTTGTGCTTTAAGTAACTAATAGTATGTATAGAATTATATACAGTTGCTTGTACTGCTGTTGTATTCCCCTTTGTCTTACCTAAGGGTTGGTTTATCCAGTCTATTGTACAAATCTGGCACATGAGTCATTTTAAAAAGTTGTGTTAAATTACTAGCCTCAAATAATATTTGTATAACACACAGCAGGAGGTTAGGTATTTTCATTTATAGTTAATGATATTTACTCTTTCACTTTGTTTTGTTTTAATTTATCATCAAACTCAGTTTGTTTAATTAATTTATACCTTTTATTTAATTTTGTGCTTATCTCCTTGAAAGCTCCTTATGATAACCGGTTTAAATAAATTGTGGATTTAGGTGGACCACAAAGAAAAGGTTCAAGGGCATTGGCCAGTTGAACAGTCTTCATTATTGTATTAATTATTGAAGTATGTAGTCAAGGGATTATTCTTGGGTACGTGGCTATTTCTGCTTTCATCTCAAAGCTGGCTGCAGGAAAGAAGATTCAATAAATTATATGAAATAGAAAGGTAACTCAAAGCAAGCTGCTTGTACAATCAGATCATGGCATCTTTTGCTTTGGACACTTTGAGGTACTACTGAAGAGGTAATTTGCAACTTATACAAAGAGTGGATTTTTTTCACTTCAATGTTACGCTAGAGTTAGCTTCGATCTTTCAAGGTTGTAGTTGAGTGGTTGTGCAAGACAGGGGGCCATTCAATAGCTTATTTTCTTAGATTCAGTTTCAAGTGCTTTGAATGATGCAAATCTGTGCAAGATAGACGTGGACATGATCTTTTCATTCCTCAACTGGAAAAGTGGAATCCAATCATAATCGTCCTAATTGAATTAAGTAGAGGAATTCTTGGGCACCTGGCTTTTGTGCTTTTGCCTCAAAGCTTGCTGCAGGAAAGAAGACTCAATTGATACAATTTATATTGTTAAAACAGTTAAAGATTGTTAAACGCCCACTGTGTGCATCTGAAAACAATCACCATCACTGTAGAAAGTCAGTCAACCACATGTATGTAGCCTTGATTGGAATTCTAATTTACACCATGAGACGAGTCAATATAGTTATCACTCCTGGCAAGAGCGTTATTAATTCTATTTTCAGAAAATTATATTAATTATTATTATTTTTGTTTTGTTTGTCATACTCCTGTACAAACAGTGACAGTAACCATCGCGCTTGTAAGCATCTCGGCAAATACACTGTAAGACATTCAATATCAGAATGCCTACATACATGTTAATTATACACGATAACCTATTCTTACTCTCAGTAAGAATATTGAGTCAAGTACACAATCACTTCGTTCAAGTTTGGCTTGGAGCTGACAGTCATTCAACATACGGAGCCTAGTGGTATTGTATATTTGAGTATTAAAAGTGCAGTTATTTCAATTGAAAGTTTCAGATGTTGCTGAATGGTGAGCTTCTTGTATATGATATTATTATTTTTGTAGCATATGTCACAATATTGTTATGCCATTTCATGTAGTGTTTGAATTTTTAATCAGAGACTGCTATTAACAAGCTAATCTTTGGTGAGCCAGTTACTTGTGATAACACAACCAAGGAGAGCAACATGCATGGTTCTTGTTAATATGACTTTGGTATATCCGGATATCCTTGAATGTCAGTTTAAGGGCCATTTTGCAACTGTTTCCTTTTCTTTTTGTTAGAATGACGTTCCATCTCAAAATAAGATTCCTTCAAGATTACTCTTCAAATGTTTAAATTTCAATATTGTCAATAGTAAGAGTTTTTATGTTACTAATGTTTAAAAAACAAGCAGCAGTGTTATTTAAAGTCTCTTATAGTGTTTGAGCAATTACGTGACGACATTTATAATACCTAACCTAAGGTGTAAATTATTAAAATACCCAAGTACATCTAGAAGCTACAGGTCAAGACATGCTACGGCTAATTCTCAGCTATTTTGGATCATGCACTGTATAAGCTCATAAGCTCTGAAAAATCACATTTAATCCGATTCACACACATTGTGTAGAATAAAATTACACCTGAGTGCCTAGTATCCTTCTGTTGTTTTTGGCAACAGACCCAGACATTTTGTACATTTTGTATGATCATCTTCTGACTCGTTTTTGTAGTCAGCAATCAGCTGTACCAGAAGCACAACATGACCTTGCAGTGCATAACTTGCAACTCTCTTTTTCTTGGGGCAAAGCTGGGGATTTTTTGGACACCAATTTTATGCCCAAATATGGACAAAAATAAGATCAAAGCTGCGCGAGCAGGAAAATGCACGAGCTATGTGTACATCTAAGTAAGGAAATTTTTAAACTTAAAAACCCCAGCTCTGATCAGAGATAAACTAATGCTTCAGGGTCATGAGCTTCTGGCTGTACTTAGCCATCTGTTGTGCATCTTTGTTCTTGAGCTTGCATTCATAAAGGACATCTTTAAACATCACACAAGTAGTATGACATGGACCAAAATTAATGTTTAAATACACATTTACTGTAAAAGTACTGTGATTTTATAAAAAGCCAATATAAAATAATGATTATCCTGAAACTGGTTGTAGTTTTTGCTCTCCCTATTCTTTCACTATACTATACATACATGTCACTGACATTATAAGGACTCATCAGATATCTTTTGGTATAGCCAACTTGTCAAGCATCTGATTACCATATTTACTTGAATAAGCACCGCAAATGAAGCAGAAAAGTTAAGTGCCGCAGTGCCATCTGGTGCAGTGCTTATGCGAGTATTTCCATAAGATGATAGAAATACACTTTAATCGCTGCAATGCAGTTCTAAGCCAGCAATGGGAATATTTTCATCAATAGTGATGTTTTTAAGTTCAAAGTGAGTATATCTTGATGCTCTTTCATTCAGTTCCCTCTTCCAAATCTTCGCGTTCTTCAGTTCTTGAAAATCTGTGGAAAAGTATTGACGAGGCTGTTATGAAAGCCAAAACTAGGGTTTAAGCTTCAAGTCGGTAAGCCATGAAAAAATACTCATGAAGTAAATTTAATTGTACAATCGAAATATTTTGTCTCTGTGGTATGAGCCTTTTAAATATGTGCTGCCCTCAAATAAGCACCTCACTCAAATAAGTGCCGCACCGGAAACACGAAAAATTAATTAAATAAAATTAAGCGCCATGGTGCTTATTTGAGTAAATAGTCGACAATTAACACTCTGAATGGTGGTGGGAAACCGGAAGTTAATACTGTTTATCTCGTTAAGATGCATAACATGCCAAAAAAAACAAAAAACAATTAGTTGAACTTTTGAAAATCACATGTTATGGAATGAACCTGATGTATATATTGTACCCTGGAAGGCTATGTAAGTACTAATGATATGAAGATCTTAAGCAATGATTTAAAGCAATGTTTTGTTTTTATTCACTTACATTTCAATTCACAGGGCAAACCAATGTAACAAAAATGCCCTCACTGCATGGTAATTCAACAGAAACACCTACATCACCTTTAATACGAATGAACTGTCACTGCAATGACTGTGGACAGTCTGGAAGAAGCTGCAGAGCAAAACTGGGCTGTTTCTCTGCACTAGAGCCAGATGACAATGGCCGCTTTACTGTCAAAAGGGGATGTATAGATACCCCACTGCGTTTAAGGATAATTTGCCAAAATGCAATGAACCCCATTTACTGTTGTGACAAAAGTTGGTGCAACTGGAACATAACTCCTCCATTTCCAACAGAACCACCAAGTAAGTGTGTTTTCAATGGTTACAGCATTAAAATAAATCATAAACCACTGTGCCTATATTTCCTTGGTTTGAATTTCTGTGTATTTACCCTCTAGGAAATTACTTAAGTTAGACATCACTGTCCCCGTCACCTCACCTATTGTTTTCACAAAGTTAACTCAGGACTAACGTTTTGGTATTGGGCAAGCCTGGCGATTATTTCATATAATTCGATACCTTTGAAAAAAAAATGACATCAGTGTATCATTGTCTATAGTCAGAAGTTCATGACCTTGAAGTGTTTAACTCTGTTTCAGAGCTGGAGTTTTTTGAGTTTAAAATTTCCTTATTTGGATGTAACTTAGCTCACACATTTTCCAGCGCGTGCGGCTTAAGTCTTCTTTTTGTCCATATTTGGGCATGACATGCCCAAATATGGTGTCCAAATATTGGTGTCCTAATTCTTGCTATGGACAGGTATGTGTATGCGAGTGTTTTATGTAAAAAAAGGAATGTTTACTTTCTTGAACCCTTAACCTCTGTTTACTTGTGAAAATATGGTCTGATTGTGTGCATTTACAACAGAAACATTTCCCTCTCAACAGCAAATTCTTCAAGCAGAATCCAATCAAATGAAGGTGACCAGAATTTAGATTTCATCCTGCTAAGCATCTTTTCACCAGTAGCTGTGCTGGTGCTGCTCATTGTTATCATGTGCCTAATTTACAAACATCTACAGAAAAAGCAGCTCAGAAAAGACAAGTATCCAAACCTTGGCTACACACGGTACTCGGGTACGGGTAATAAACAAGGATTAGGTGCCGTGCTAGAGTGCTGGTCCTGCCAGAGTGATTCAGAATTTCACCCACTTGCTCAGCGCACATCAGCGCAGGATTTAGACTTGATTAAAGTGATTGGTGAAGGGAAGTTTGCAAAGGTTTGGAGAGGCCTTTGGCATGGAGATGATGTGGCAGTGAAGTTGTTTCACCCCAGCAAGGTTGAGGTGTTTAATAATGAAGTAAGCGTCAACAGTGTTGTGGGAAATCAGCAGAATATTCTCAGACTTCAACACTCTCACAGTGCATTTTCCTGGAATCAAATCACTTACAGCTGCATTGTGATGGAGTATCATGAAAATGGGTCGTTGTTTGATTTGCTTAATCACAGAACTGTCAATATACAGGAAATGTGCTCGTTAGCTCTCTCTGCGGCCCGAGGTTTAAGCCATTTGCATGGAGAGATTTATCGAAAAGATGAAACATTTTCCATAGCTCATTGTGATATCAAGTCAAAAAACATATTGGTGAAGGCAAATCTCACTTGTGCGATAGGGGGCCTGGGATTAGCTGTCGTTGATAAATGGAAAGACGAAATCAGTTTGAAGAAGCAGAATTTAGGCACCCCACGTTATATGGCTCCTGAAATATTGGATGATACTGTGTTCAAGTCATTTGAGTCTTACAAGAGAGCTGACATGTATTCCTTTGGTCTTGTCATATGGGAGATTGTGAAAAGAACTTTAATAGAAGGTATTCTTAACTTAAATCCTGTGTACGTCTTTTCTTAATTTTGAATTTTGCACTCAACACTGAAGCAAGGGGGAAACAATTTTTCTTTGGATTTCAAAACTATATTAACAAAACACTAACTAAAGTGACCCATGTTTTAAGCCTTGATTTCAAAAAGACACCTCTTTATTTTAACTGTAATTTTTTGCTATTTAATGGTCTGCCATTATATACTAACATTATGTTCTTGAGAGAGCTGGATCGAGAAGAAAATGACGTCAAAGGCTCACTAGTTTAAGAATGCAATACGTGTGTACACCGCAGAATTAATATGCAGCACGGGGGTTTTGGGCTTTCAGACTTTTAAACTCACGCTTTGCATATATAATAAGCTGCATTCACACGCTGAAATTTTAAGCTAGTGAGCCTCTGACGTCACTTTTCCCCGGATCCAACCAACTGAGGTCCAATCAGTCAGTTTTGAACGTGAGTAATGGCGGACCGTGAAATCCAAAACTTACACTCAAAGTAAACGGCCTTTGGATAAAAATCAAAGCTCAAAATTTTGCCAGTCGGGTGTTAAGCAAACACACTTTCAAAATCTGAAGGAAAAAAGGAAGTGGTTTTTTTAATCACAGAGGCACTTTAAATTGAACATTAAAGACCGGATTTCACAAAATTAGTTTGTTGACTATGTTGTAGCACAATGCATGGTATTGTACATATCATTGCAATGTGTTCATTGAAGTAAGGATGCTGTATCCTTGGAATAACTTTGTGCATTGGTGTGTCACTTGAGCCCTATCACACTGATGGAGCGATGACATGGATGAATCAATGTACAAAATTCAATTCTCAACGATGGGAAAAAATCTACTTTACCTCTGTGGCCTAGTTGTCCATAATTTCCAGTTTCTGTTGCAGCAAGTGTATCTTTGTGGTTTTCCCTCCTGCCAGCCTTGCATGTAATTATGCATTATTTTTGTGAACGAAGCCCAGGTCCAACAAAATCCGCGTCAACATTTTCAAGTTCAATCCGAGGCTACTTAGGAAAATTTAATTAGCCAATTTGGAGCAGTTTTTTTTTTTTTCAAAATCATTACTTACAGTGTTCTTTCCAGCCTCTTTATTTTCCCAGAGCTTAATACTATTGTGGGGTCTGTAATGCTCAAGAGGTTTTTTATAACTTTGGTAAAACATGTTGATCTTTGTTAACCATTTCTGTTGACTCAGTGGTTTTATATGGTTTTGAAGGCAAGATGCTTGAAGCATATGAATTGCCATATCACGGTATGGTGCCAGCTGAACCCACAGCCGAGGACATGAAAAAAATTGTGGTTTCTCAACAGAAAAGACCATTTGTACCCAATAGATGGTCAGAGAATAGTGTGAGTATTAAATTCATCTTTCTCTTGTATATTTTAATTTAATAATTTTGTTAAAATTTTTTATTGACTTATAATCTTTTTTACAAGAATTACAGTATTGTGAAAAAGTAATGAGAGCGAAATGCGCGAATTTCGTTCTTTGTCCCTGCGAACTTTCGACGAAATTTCCCTCGAAAATTCGAGCGTCGTTTCGCGATGTTTCTAGTGTAATTTCGCTAAAACAAAGAGAGAAATATCGCTGCATTTTCGAGCCCAGCGCGAAAATTCGCTAAAACAAAGAGAGAAAATTTGCCGCATTTTCGAGACCAGCGCAAAAATTCGCTCTAAAAACAAAGGGAGAAAATTTGCCGCATTTAGTGACCAGCGCGAAAAACCAAAAGCGTAATTTCGCTTGTTGTCGATTTTGGCCATTACAGGGTATGTTACACTGTGAAATGTTTCCTTCAACTTGTCCCGCCACAACGTCGCCAACACATTGCAAGACAAGTTGCATGAAATATTTCACAGTGTAACGGCGCCTTAAGAAAGTAACTTTTAGCTTGGAAACCTTGAGACTGTAAAACAAACATGAGGTCTATTTTGTCTGGACATTTGCATGGTAAGTTTGAAAGAAAAGCACTTAATAGGGTGAGATGTTGCGTTCTATCCCGTACATTCTAGTGTTGTGCTCGCTGGTAATACCCACAGAAACTATACCAAAACAACAAATTTTCGCTCGAAAATTCGGAACGAATTATCGGTCAAAGCGAATTTTCGCTCAAAATTTCGGAACGAATTGTCGGTCAAAGCGAATTTTCGCTCGAAAATTCGCGTCAACTACAACAATAGGCATTGCGAAAATTCGGCGAATTTTCTGCGAACTTTCGCGGTGGACAAAAATTCGCCATTTTTCGTCGAAAAGCCCCGAAATTCACGCATTGCGGCGAATTACGTTCTCATTACGTTTTCACAATACTGTAAGTACAGTGATACAGGCATTTTGATTGGTTCTGACATATGATCTGGTGGAGGACAGATGGGATATTAGCTGAAGTCATCATGAAAATTAGTTTTAATTCTTTATGATATGTAAAACAATAGATTCCATGTTGCCATGCATCTGGTCAGTAATCACAGATAATGTCAAAATGTGGTAAGAGCATCAGTGATGCTAATGACTATTGCCTTGGGCACCACTTTTTTGTTCCACATTTTGACATCATCTGTGATTTATTACTGAAAAGACACATAGCAATATGGAATCTACTCGGTATTTGTTAGTTCTGTTTCAATTGGGGAGAAATAAGGACTCATTCACTAGAAAGTGACTTTTCCAGTGAAAAGAGTGTCTTCTGGCGGTTTGAAATCCCAATGTCAGAAGTCCCATTGCTTCTCAGTAGATGAGTATGATAAATACGTTTATTCTATTCACCTTCAATGATATTTTTCAGGGACGTTTTTGAAGTTCATTCTAGGGAGGTTCATATGTAGGCTAATACCATATATATAGCATAATGTTGACATGTAGCACGTACAGCTCAAAAATTGTCATCCACACACTTTTGTACCATGTTGGTCTACCATTTAATTGTAGACCAAAGTGGTACAAAAAATTAATGTTAAAACATTGTTAATAATAACAAATTATTATGAGTTATGTGCCAACGGAGCTAGTAACATTACATGAATCAACAAAGTTCACATGGCTTTGCAGAGGCGATGGGTTCGAATGCCATTAGAGCCACCTCAATTTAAGGTGTCTATAAGACTATAATTGCTTTAAAATATTATTGTCCAGATAAATGTGAAGATCATTTCTCACTTTCGTCTCTAGCCCACATGAACATATTTTCACACTGCTTTTCCTTTGTTCATTTTCTTCCAAGGTCCTCGAGTCTGTTGTAAAAATGATGAGAGATTGCTGGAAGCAAAATGCCCCAGCACGCCTGTCATCACTCAGAGTGAAAAAGAACTTGTCGAAGCTGATGGAAATGGTTAAACCAGCTCCCAGCAATACCACTCTGTCACAAGAATATGCAATAATATCAGATGTAAACATTCACATCCCAGAGACTTCCAGTGAAAATCATGGCTCTGTGAAGGTTTGAGCTTGTTGAAATGTATTCCTAGAAGTGAATCCTATACAGTGCACTTCCAGTTGGTAGTGGCAAATCAGTTAAACTGTTGCTAGAGCCTTATGGCTCCTGCTGTTGGCTTGATTGACAATAACCTGATTTTGGGGTTGTAGATTCGCTGCAGCCAATTCAATCTGAAGGACACAATGGCGATTCTTAAAGGGGCTAGGTCATGCTATTTTAAGTAATTTTGTTTAATTTTGTTATTTATGAGCTCTAAACGTCAAATTGGCAGAGCAAGAGTCTTTCATTCGCAAAATCACAGCCACATAACAACTGAGAATGATTTTCCAGCTTTGTAAATGACGTTTTGATATAGACTGATATAAATTTGAAAAAAGGTGGCCCGACGTTTTTCAAATTTACCCTAATTCAATCCATTTCAATCCTCTCCACTTTTGTCCATCTATGTCCCTTCTTGGCTTCCCTGTGTTTTGTTAGAGTTCTTTTATAGTTTTGAACAGTTATTTTGATATTTTAGTTAATTCTATGACCATTTGATCAGTGCCGAAATTGCCAAAATTGTGTGACCTAGCCCCTTTAAGAATGTATTTACAGTGTTGTTAGCTGCTGAATTGTCATTTTTCATTCCTGTGCGGGTCTGAATATGAGAGAGATGGTGTGGGTTAACATGTTTGGAAAGTGCAAGGTTTAGTTGGGCAAACAAAGCAATAAGCCTTGTAAAATAATGGTTTTGGCTGGTGCTTGAGTCTTCATCAGTTAAAAAAAATTAATGTTAGTGTACATGATTCAAAGAGCATCACGTCGAACGAGGGCTGAGGAAAATTCCACGTGAAGTTTCAAGAAAAAACGTAGCGTGACACAATAAGCGATAAGCCATTAGGTTTTACTTTTTTTGGTTATTCCATTCAATGACTGTGAACGATATACAGGTCATGGGTCGTCCAGTGAAATGTGGCATACCATGCAAAAAAATTGGGGTAAAAAAGATGAAAACGTACTTTAATAACCTTAAATAACCATAAAACCTACTTTAATTATTAATGATCCTTTTTTTGTAGTGCTGTATGTAGCACTTTGACCGAATGAGTCTTTGAATGGGTAGTTCTCTCTAGAAGTCTGATACACTAAGTGCATCACCTTGAAAGTTCTTAGTGGTTGCAAATCTGTGTTCTTAAAGCTGCATTTACATGTTTTCCTTTCTTAGCCATAAATTATTGTCTTGTCACAAATCCCTTTATTTATTCGTCATTCCATTTAGAGTCAAGGACTTTTGTTGTTCTCCCTGGCGTAAACCCAATTTATACTGTACATGTATTGCGCATATACAGCTATGCTTAACATGGAGGAATGAACGATTCCCAGAAGGGAAAGGGCCAAGAGATACCCCCTTATTAATAATTACCAGGGTATCCTGCAAGAAAATACACTTTAAGGTGGCTTGCTACAGTTTTCCAAAGAAAAAGATCAAGATTTTGAAATCTGTGAAATTAGAGCAACAGGATGTCTCTTCTGAAATGTTAGTCACTGCAATTGATGTAAAATGTAATTTTACCTACGGTAACAAATAAATGCAAATCAGGGGGAAATGCTAACTATAGTGCCCAAGCTCCTGGAGGGGGACATTTCAAAGGCCTCTTTTCTCAAAAACTAGCCATATGACCCCACCTTAAAATTTCAGGATTCCTTAGCAAGAAAAAATAGTCCTGTATAGAAGAACTTGAAATATTTAAATCCGTCAGACAGGTTTTTTGCAAAGGGCAAAAACCTCGATTTTCATCTATTTCGATGTTACTGAAAATTGAAAAACTGTCTGATAGATCTTTTCTAAAAAATGTTGACAGTTTCGTCTTCATATTGTTTACTAATTCCCAAAATTTTGACCCTGGTCGTTTGGCTAGGTTTTGAGAGGAAGGCATTTCAAATGTCTAGTTCTCAGTCCCCCCTCTGGGAGCTCGGTCACTATATTTAGCATTTTCCCCTGATTTGCATTTATTTGTTTGGTAAAATTACATTTTACTTCAATTGTAGTGACTAACACTTAAGAAGAGACATCCTGTTGCTTTAATTTCACAGGTTTTAATATCTTGATCTTTTTCTTCTGAAAACTGTAGAGAGCCACCTTAAAAAGCAACTATGTTAAGAAATTGTCAAGGGGATTTCATCTTTGATTTCTAAGGTGAAGGGAGTCTAAAGGAGTTCAATGAGGTGGGAAATGAAGGTGAAAATTAAATTAATTAATGAAAGTATGCCAAAAAGCTTTAACTCGGAAAATACATTGAACCCAGGTTAGCTCTAAATGTAGTTGCTAGGAAACTAGCACCTGATCCTGCCATTACTCTTACAAGCACTTAGAAGGCGATGCACTAGTTGAAATTGCTCCCAAAATTTTATCTTACTTTGTCATTTTCTTTAGATTTACTCTCAATCCTGAACAAAAAGAGTTGAAACCTTTTCCACTTTTTGAACTTTTGGACCACAACTTGACAAGAAGGCCAGCAAGGCTCCCTCCCCTCCCCTCCCCTCCCACCAAAACAAGTATGTTTGTCGGAAGGGGGACCATAATGAGTATAAGATTTACATCATAGAAAACATTTTTTTAGATAAGGAACAAGAACAAATATCTCAATAATTATTGTTTAGGGTCAAGGATTTTGCCTTGAGTTTAAGGTTTATATTAGAATTTTGAGAAATTTTTTAGCACCCTGACATTGTAGGAAACAACTAAGAAATATTGCCAATCGGTTTTTCTTGAACGTCGCATCACAATTTGGCTGATCATTCTTAAACTGATTCTCAGAAGGTCTAGGTCTCTCGTGTCACGCACACTATACTCCCTTCCATAAGATGGAGAAGGGAAGGGAGTAGAGTGCGTGACACGAGCGCCCTGGACCGTCTGAGAATCAGGCTAGATCATTCTATGATCGATGTTTAAACTTTGAGGATTGATTAGCCTTCTTCACAGACGTTCTTTTGCTTTGTCACGCAATCTTTCCCCCTTCTTTATTTTGGAGGAAACATTCTGTGACGAACCAATGTCTTCGAATAAGGCTATTAAAGAGGTGATAGTTGAACTGCACATCATAGGAAATAGCTTTATGTAGACAAATTTTTGAAATAGTCGAGTTGCTTTTTCTTTAATCACAACCTTGCAGAAATGAAGTTAAAAATTTGCAAGGAATATCAAGTACAAATTTAGGCCGTTTTTGATTGTTAGGAAAAATTGTCAGAATGCCTTGCTGATAAAACATGCTATAATTCAAACTGGATGCAGGCTGTAAAGTATAATTAAACATTAATTCATATTGTTTGGTTGAGTAGTTGTCGTTCTGAGTTTATATCGATGCGCTTTTCTTGTTTACGCTCGCGTGCCCAGCATGCCTGCTCATGTGCGCAGTAGACCAGCGAAGGGGGGCAAAACACGACTTTGGCCGTCTTGGTAACGTTCTACGCTCTAATTCAACACCTTTCGGAAGCGAATGTCTCGTTTTGAAAAGATACTTGTACAGAGATTGTGTTCTCAAAGTATGGCGAATAGGGCTTAACTGTAGAATACGCGGCTGTCCTAGCGAATTTGGACCCCTCTAGATTTTGAGCTCCGTTGCAAATCCGCTAACTAAACCCGCTAGCGGATTAAGTCCCCCTTCGGGGATTTAGACACCCCCCTCCCCCATTACAGCTTATTGAACTGTTTATCGAGGCAGAGTTAGATTTACTGGCGAAACTGACCGATACCATAAAGCATAAATCTTTGAGAAAAGTACAGATCAGTTAATTTTTCAGTAAAGGTTGTTTAAAGCATCCGCGGCAGGGGTCCAAATCCGTCGTGACACCGTCCACTCCAAAACACTTCAAAAAATTGCAGTTACGCGCAAACCGTGGCTACTTGGCTAAGTTCAAACAAAGGCAAAAAAGAACCTTGAGCAGGGTATACCTCGTTCTTAAAGCGTCAAAAAAGGTGAGGCATCCCACAGCGATGATCGTCAGTGATCCATGCAAGAAATAGAAGTACAGTGGAAACTTACATAGCCACGTAGCCGCGTAACCGTGTAGTCACAGTTTACGCGTTTGCACGTTAACAACATACTCACTCACTCACTCGCGTAGCCGGGAACGAGGAGGAGTTGCTTCGCGAAGTCCGGTATTCTGCAGTTATTCCGCGAAGAGACTCGAGCGACAACGACAGTGAAAGACATTTGTCAATTCATAGAAATCCTTGTAATCAATCTCGAAGAAATTGCCACAAATGTTAACACGCCCGATCCCAGGGATCCCCTCGTCAAGAAGTATGCCCCTTGTATTCATTTGCGAAGTGACGGAGGGAAACTAAAGCTTCTTTCGTGCCAAACTACCTGCCCCGGCGACCTTCGGTGACAAGCGGGATGCAAAAAAGAAAATCGCTTATACTGAGTCCTTCCTAAGCTTTATCCTTTGGCCAGTGTGTTAGGAGGCAGTGTGGCCGAGTGGTTAGCTAGGGCGCTTGCCTTGAGATCCGGAGATCCCGGGTTCAAGACCCGCGCTGACCACTCTTTGAATTTGTTCCTGATAGTCCTTGGTTCAACTTCCCAGCTGCACTTGTAAATAGCCAACTGGTTTGCCTCTGGCCAGTTGGGATTCTTAACAGTTGTAGTTGTTGTGTTCTATTGTTTCGTTGATTGTGTTTCATTGGCCCGGAAAAGCCCCTATGGGGAGCGGGGTCAATTAAGTATGTAAGTATGTATGTAGGTATGTAGCCTTTCATAAGAATAACTTAAATTAAGCTGGCTCTACAACCTTAGGATAATTTATCGACTTTTTGTCAAAGAATTCACGTGCAATAAGCTACTGCCACAGTTACATGAAAAAAGTGATCCACGCCTTGCGTGTAAGGGCCACTCAACAACAGATGCTCTTATATTCATGTGATAAGCCATTTCCGAGGCAGTAGATGGTGCCAATCTGGGAGCCCGGATCTTCTTCGCTGACTTTTCGAAAGGCTTTGATCTAATTGGCCATAAAATTTTATTGAATGAGTTGCAAAAACTAGAGGTTCACCCGGCGCTCATCAGCTGGATTGCTGCGCTCCTAGCAGATAAACGGCAGGCTGTTTGAATAGGTGCAACATGATCAGATTGGAAATTCCTCAAGGGAGGTTTGCCTCAGGGAACTAAACTGGGAGTGATACTTTTCACAATAATGAATATTATGATTATCATTATTTGGAATTTGGAATTTAAGTCATCAGTAGGAACCGAGCTATAATCTGTGGCAAAAGTAGTTGGGGCGAAAACGCCAGAATAGGCCTGAAAATCTCTCAGGCGTCATAAACCAATCAGAACTGTCAAAATTAAAAAAAACCCCTCCATAATCGGGTTCCGCCCCCCCCCCCCCCCCACCCCAATCAATGTTGAAATAGGCCAGGGAATTTCTGTACACTATTTACAACAATGTTCTTAGGGGAGGGGCAGTTATTCAAAGTAAGTAGGAAAACCAACTTAAAAGGGTGAATAGCCCACTTTCGATATATTAAAATTCAGTCCTAAGCAAAAGACATCATCTCGAGGCTCTAGGGAATAAACTCATACAAATCGTTATATTTATTCCCCAGAGCCTTAATTAATTAATTTTTAATATTTAATTTTAATATATCGAAAGTGGTCTATTTCCCAAGACTTTTGCTTGTTTGTTTGTTATTTATTTGTTTGAGCAGGTCGAAGTTTTGGCAGCTATTAAGCTGATGTGGACCTGCTATACCCACCCACCCATATTCTCACAGAGGACAGCCACAACACCGGGAACTTCATCCCCTACTCTTCTTGATAAGTGTGTCCCACGTCCCACAGGGAACTAATGAACATGGAAGATATTTGTGAGACGGGGCCTACGGTTAATAGTCTTTATCCGAGAAGACTTGAAAGTCTAACCATTTGCCGGTGCCGCTGATTGCAGGTGCACGTACGGCTTAAGGGCTAACATTTTTTCCCCATCTCTGTCTAAATACTACGGTGGGTGTATAAGCGATCTGCGGGTCGAAATTATGCCATAATCCAATGGGTATCATGCTTCAGTGGACTGGATATTTATTGTTTTAATGCAAGCCTCCCCCTCCCCCCCCCCCCCCCAAAAAAAATATATATACATATATAAATATATATTATTGATCCTGTTTTGGTTCATCATGCAATGTGATGAGCTAAAAGAATGTCTGTTGAAGGAGGCGACCTTAAAGGGGCTAGGTCACGCTGTTTTCGGTAATTTTGTTTAATTTTGTTAGTTATGAGCTCTAAACGTCAAATTGGCAGAGCCAGAGTCTTCCGTTTGCAAAATCACGGCCACATAACAACTGAGAATGATTTTCCAGCTGTTTAAATGACATTTTGATAAAAACTGATATAATTTTGAAAAAAGGTGGACCGACGTTTTTCAAATTTACCCAAATGCAATCCATTTAAATCCTCCCCAGTTTTGTCCATCCTTGTCCCTTCTTCGCTTTCCTGTGTTTTGTTTGAGTTCTTCTATAGTTTTGAGCCATTATTTTGCTATTTCAGTTAATTCTATGACCATTTGATCAATGCTGAAATTGCCTAAAATTGCGTGACCGAGCCCCTTTAATCTGGCCCTTTGACCCAAAGTTACTCGTGCACATGAGCTCTTCTCAGTACATTTATTTCCAACGATATTTCCAAGTACATTTCAGACTCCTTTTTCAAAACAACAGTTCAAGTGTGATTTCAGGCTCTCTTATGAAAATTAATATCCATTTGTATGTTAAGTAGTACTGATTACCATGCCAAAAAACTTTCACCAGTAGGTGCTTTGACCAAGATTTTGAACTTAGCAAAGGATGAATGTTTGCAAAAATATGAAAACGTCAAAAGTTTAAAATAGTGAACTAACTTTTATAAAGGTTCGAGTTGACTATAATAATTAGTTTTCTTTATTTTCTTTTTTTTCAAACCTTGTAAAGGTTACTAAATGTCTCATTATAAGAGTTACTAATGCTGTGGAGAGCTAAAAAGAACGGGTCGGTTACTACGGCAACAAAAACAGGTTTTTAACTTCCTTAATTTTTTTTTCTTAGCTTTTTTCTTGAACCTTGTAAAGGTCATTTTTATGGTAGGTTTTTTTCTCTACATTTCTAAGAAACAATAACTTATAAGTCGAAATAAAGATATAGAAATAATATCTTTCGTGACTTTCTTCGTTTCTTTCTTGAAGAAACTTGTAGGACTCGTTGAAATTATTGATTAGAGGGCCTACGTTTACAATGTACGAATAAAAACCATTCCATCAAGAGATGTGTTTTTTTTAATGTTTCAGCATTAAAACATGCTATTGGCTGTTTTTTTTTTTTTTTCTCATAGGCCCCAGTCACACGGCGGCCATATTGAATCCCGGAGGACTGGAAACTTGTGTTTTGCGCACCGAAACTCGTTCCCAAACATTTCAACTCGAGGCTCGGGGTATGAAATCTATTGTCTTTGGCCAATATGGCCGCCGCGTGAATAAAGTCCACTATTCGGCTTATTATCAACGTCAGATTGTCACCTCTGTGTCCCAAATATGAGCCTGCGTTGGAGAATGAATTGCCTGGTCATCGCTCAGTGGTCTGAACATATGATTGCTCCCTGCATCATCAGGCAGTAAATCGTTACCGTACTGATAAGAACGACTCGACTCCGGCCGTTGGCAATCATGTAAATCTTTAGTGTGTAAAAAACTATCCATAGAGGTACATCGACGCAAAGATCCCGGCGGAGATAAACTCGGATACACCAGTGTCACTTCTCCAACATACCTATCTCCAAAGAAGTAATTTGAACTCTCGTTCACAAGGATTCGAGGGTAAGGCACTGCGTTGCTGGCAGTCTTTTTCAGTTTTTTATCCCCGCTTTTCTTTTCGGTGTAAAAACTGTCCTCCATTCCAGTATAAATGACGCCATTCTGCGAAAATAATTTCTTGCGATTCAGCGAGGGGCTCTCAGTTGTCGTTTGTTGTGGGTTTTCTTGTGTGTCTCCAGAGTTTTGCTCGCGTGGGTGATAGAACAGCGGCAAGTCCGTTGGCAGACGACCCAACCGCTTTTTTGACATTGAACCATTCAGGTTTTTACTCTCCGATTGTTGCGATCTTGGGGTCTCTACGTATGCAGTCTCCTCTCCCAAGTCGTTGCTAGAACGTGGAGCCCTCAACTCCGCTCGCGCATGCTCAGAGCCTTTTGCAGTCGATTGCAGATTCGTGTCTGTTTCAGCCGCCATCACGTCCTCTGCTTCATTCACCTCCTTTGTCGGCCGGTGTTTGTTTCGCGTTTGCACAACAGTGTGCATGGATCGCGACCTGGTCACCGTGCTTGATTTTCGTTCGACATCCGCAGTCGTAGTTTCAGACTCCTTGCCTTCCTCGCCATCTTGGCTCTCTTGTTCGTTCTCAAGTGAAATTGTGACGTCATGCATAGACCTGGTCCTTCGATGTCTGTGTTTCCATCGAGATTTTTCCCCCCGGCGAAGGAACGACAATTTATTAAAGAGGTTTCGTCGGAGCTTTTGAGGCTCCTTGTCTTTGCTATCGCTCTCGTCTGAATCGTGTGAGTCAAACTTAAATTCCTCGCTTTCAGAATTCGTAAAGTTTTCGTTTGTTTTCAGGTTTTCCTTTTCTTTCTGTGCTAAGATCATTGCTTTCTCAAGCCAATCCTGAAGTTTTTTGTTAACTTGGTTGGCGAATCGATCGCGATCTTTTTGCGACTGCGGCCGTTTCACTGAGGTATTGATCGGGTGATCAGTGAGGTCGATACCTTCATCGACGCTTCCTACAATCAGGGAAGTTCTCTTGTTAGACAACACTAAGCTTGTTTCATTTCCCTCGCCATCTTCTTTGTCCGACTGAACAACTTCGCATTCGGAAGACCTCTCCGAAGGTGTTTTGGATGCCCTGTCGCCCGCCTTCGTGGCATCTCGCAACTTCCCGGTGAAGTACGCCTCCAGTTCATCAAGAGATTCTCGTTCAACAGTCATGCGTTCACACGATACAGATCCATTCCTCGAACGCAGCTCATGCTCACCGAGAGAATCTGAGTCCGAGCTGGGGCAGAGATCCTTTAGGGCACCTAAGAGTTTCTGCATCTCCGTTCCCAGGCTAGCGCGGCGCTGATCGAGCTGCCTTAAAGGATCACTATTGCTTACATGAAGTTTTTCCTTAGGTGAACCCTGGAGATCATTTAGTGAATTTAGCAATAAATCCATCTGACTCTCCAGTCTGATAAGCGGCTTGGGCTTTGCCAGTCCGTCTACGACATCTGATTGGCTGATAGCTTCTTGTATGCCTGCAGTTGGCTCTTTGGGTTCTGGACTGGGTGAAGGTGTTTTCTCTTTTAAAAACTCCGAAAACTTGTTCAATGCGTTCTTCAAAGGTTTTTGCCTTGGGGACGAATGAACTGTGTTTTGGGGTTGCTCAGCCGTAGTTAATTCTTCGTTTTGTGACGGCGACGTTAATGGACTTTGAGATATCCTGGTCGTATTGGTTGTCTCCGTTTCCAAGGTGTCACTACTAGAACCACTTCGTCTCATTTTCAAGGGGCTGGGCTTTTTCTCTTGCTTGTTGGTTTTAGGCTGGATAACAAGCCCCTCGGATCCTCTCCCGGCCATCAAGCGAGGATTGAAGAATCTGTCCAATTTCAGCAGGCTCGGAGTTTTCGTTTTTGATTTCCTTTCTTCACCTCCGCGGTAAATATCAATACTGGAGGCACTCCTCACCATTGCCAAATTAGTTTTGGGTTCCTTGTTCTCATTGTTTCGTCCTCCAAGGAGAACGTCTCCGCTGGACACTCTCCTTTCCATATTAGGTTTGCCAATTGGATTGGTCTTTGTGTCTATCGTGACCTCGCCACTGGAACCACGCCTTTCCATGTC
>NC_090882.1:18591569-18619069 GCF_036669935.1 Montipora foliosa | reverse complement strand
TGTATTGTTCCCATACTGATTTGAGTAGATGAAAACTAATTTGTGCAAACAAACTGACAGTGCGATCAAACAAAGACTCGGGCAATGTTAACAATAGTTTGTTGTCAACTAATGTGTTGTTTAACTGACAACTTATTCTAGACTTAAGAAAGAAAGCGAATATTTTATCGCAAAAATATCACTTAATTCCTCCTCTAAGAAGAACATGGGACAGCGCCGAAAACGTGGAAATATTTCATGCAAGTTCAACCTATCCGCGTGGAAAGCGGGTCAAAGTTCTTTGTAATCTTTATAATTGATTTCAAGAGTTCAGTGGAATATTTGGACTTCATTGCACTAGCCTAGTAACAATAATATCCCAGAGAGATAAGTTAATGATTCGAACCCTCGCCTAGAAACTCGACCTCTCGATAGTTCAGGGGTTACCGACTTTCTCTTAAGTTTTTATTTTGGATTAAACTCAGAGCTCGAACTAGGTTCCGGCCTGTGAGAGTCAAAGAAAGTGAACTGCATATGTTTGTGTTCTGGGGGTGCGCTTTAGTTCGTCTTAACTGTTAATTCAATTTTCAGGAAATTCAGTTGAATCTTTGGTGTGGTTGATACAGTTATTGTATAAATAAATGTTGGGAGAGTGCTTCCTTGAAGCCACAAAAAACGAAACGATGGTAGTCTTCTCGCTTAGAATTAACTGGTACTATTTTTAAAACTCACCAGCTCTTCAGTAAACGCAAAAAGTAGTTCTGCCTTTTCAAATTACTTGACGTTATATGCAGATCTATGTCACATCGGTTTTCAGACTGAGTTTCTTGGGCGAAGGTTTCACTGTTTACACTTGAATTTATGTATGCATAAGAAGTCATGTTGTTTTTGACGAAAACATGGAGAAAATACAGGAATATTTTTATGCCTTTGTGACGACAATAGATTAATTTCAGTATTGCCGCAGGGGAATCAATCTCAGACTGATTTCTATGAGGCGCGGTAATAAACAGAAGAATGAAACTCTGAAAAGGCAGTCTTCGTTAGCTCAAAATCGTTTTCAGCGAAACACAATAACATTTATTAGTTTTCACCAAGGAAGCGTCATTTTACAATAATAGAGCGGAAAATGACAATTATGAGAACTCAAGGAGCTTTTTTCGATCGTTCAAAACGCCGTCTTTTATCGTTTAGTTGACCTGACGGAAAAACCTAGTTTCGAATTTGTAACGTGTATATACATACATATATCTTCGTTGGCTCAAAATCGTTTTCAGCGAAACACAATAATACTCATTAGTTTTCACCAAGAAGCTTCATTAGAGCGGAAAAAGAAAATTTTGAGGACTCAAGGAGCTTTTTTCGATCGTTAAAAACGCCGTCTTTTATCGTTTAGTTACGACCTGACGGACAAACCTAATTTCGAATTTGTAACGTATATATTTATCTGACAAACCTATTACCAAATTATAAGTTCATAAGCTCACGATAATTCCGAAATGTCAGTGGACCGGAAAGAAATTTGAAGGATTTGTATTCTAGTTGTTTAGACGTATTTCTTTGTTCGTTTTAAAGTGCCGACTAAACGAAGAGAGAATAGGTTACTTGAAACTGAAATCAAATTCATGATTTTGTCCTTACCGATCAAACTTATCACAAGATGACTGAAAATATTTATGATAAGAATATAGTACATTTCTAAGAGTCCAGCTGGAGCTTTTGTCCAAGGAAGTTGTCTCTGCCTTAATACACATCATGGAATAAAGGAAAAGATTGGGAAGCTTTTCTGAAGTTAAACGACTTAGCATAAGCCTGTTTTTTACCAAAATAAAGAGCTGGATTTTCCAGGTTCCGTCACCAACAGTCAACAAACTATAATTACCTTTCATCTCCACGCTATTGCTATTGTCCTCGACTGCCACCATTTTGTCCTTTGAATTTTTTCTTTTGCTTGACTTCTGAAAAAAAAAAGGTATATTATTAGACGAATAACGTGCAGTAATCTAAAAGCGATCACGAGGCATCTGGGTTACCACGATACTTTAAAACTAATCAGATTGGTTAAGAGTTTGGTGTGATTGTACAACCAGGCCAAAGTAACAGCCTCATCTTTCTGCCTAATTTTTTTTATCATACTTATTCTTAGTTCTTGTTTCAGGTTAAAATTACTTTCGTTCCTAAAATGTGCCATCGAAGAATATTGGAATATGTATGCCATTTACCCATCGGAATTGGTAACCAAGAAACATTTTAAATATATCCTGCAAAACATTGCTATGTCAAATTCTGGCAATATAGTTCGTCGATTTTTATCTCAACTTGATAGTTTCTGAAATAGTGACACAAGAGATTTATTTTGGGATTTGGAGAAAGTAAGTATTTTTCCCAAATTAAAATGGAAAATGGTTTTGTTGTGGAAATGATCGAATGCCTTAAAAATGGAATATGGATGTGACCTTGTGATCCCTTGTCGTTCTGAATAAGACTAAGCTAGAAAAAGAAAACAAGTTAGGAAGTTGTATTTTTCACCATGAATTCAATCTTCAAGCTTGTGATGAGATGTTTAGAAAGAAACATGAAGTAAAAACAAAGCAAAAAACTCAGTATAAATAAAGAAGGAACCAGAATCTGTTAATAACCATTCTTTGTCCGTTTATATATGATTAGGATCTGTGATAGTCGGCGGAATAAGTTGCAACGAGGTTATCGCTTGTAGTGTTATCAGTTGGATAAAATGAACCATTTAAGTGCAAAGAAATCAAACAGGGCCGATTTGCTCGACGCATTGTTAGTCTTACTAAACATCGTTGAAGAAGTATCAAATCTCTAGATTGTTATGGTATTTTTAACAAGGGTTATTCCTAATCACGCTTCTAGCAACCCGGATCAGATTATCGGTCATTTTTCGCTACAAAAAGGTGCAATTCAAAATTCCACTCCAAGAATATTCCTTCACATCGACAAGCGGCACGTGAACACAAGTAACACACTTTCAAATGAACGAAAAGGGTCGGAATCGAGACAGCGTAAAGTACAGTCTCTACATATGTGGTGTAAATTGTTAAATGTGACTTAACATACCGTCCTTTTTGCCTTCACGTTTCTGCTATTAAGCTTAGTCATCGTGGTTGCTCAAGAAATGTGTTGTCACTGGCCGTATTGTTGAGAAGGCGAAGGATTCAGAGATGCTGGTGGATCAGTATAGTGTCTGTACTATAGCCCGGGACTATAGCATGCAATGACGTTGATTTGTCAAATGAAGTAGCCCAAACCGCCTTTGAGGTATATAGCACCATTTCCGTCCAACACAAACACAACATACCGATCAGGATACTAACAAAATGATTGTTTTGTCGGATCGCCACAGCGTATTATACCGCCGCACTAGACTCAAAATACGTAGTAGGTGAGATCATTCAATGCTATTGTTTTGTTTCATCAACGCTAACAATAAACTGAAGAGCCTAAATAATTGGCATTATTATCCTTTGGGATACAGACAAAGCGAACGAGAACTGAATTCGCGTTGCATGTATTTATTTATTTATTTTAAATTGCTGTTTCAAGTTGAGTGAAGAAATTTCGGGTATTTCCTTGAATCATCTAGACTTCATCCATAGAGTGTTTTCACATGACGTCACCGCGGTCATGTTCGTGTTCCGAAACAGTGGAACGACAGCCATGTTGGTGTACCCAACTAATCCTTCGGGAATTGATCTCTATTATCATGCGAACGTTTTCTTTTGTTTAGGTGGAAAAACAAGGTTACTGATCACGTGAGTGAAAACACCGAATTCATCTTTTTGAAACAGCTGCCAGAAAATAAACATTGCATTGCCTTCGTCCTGCACGCGAGTCGAAGAGAAACTAATCATGGAGCAAGGATGTAATTATACCTAACAATAGCATTTTGTTCCTTTATTGCTTAATTGCACGATAGTAGGAGATAATGCGCAAATATAATTATTATTCAAATCGGTAAACTGCTCCCGAGGGAGACGTAACCTCACACATAAACAGCAACAAATAATAAAGGAAAGCAATGATTGGTTTTCTCGCGAGAGGGACTGCTCGTGCGCATTACTGCCGAAGCTGGCTGGAAGGTCACGAGATTGAAAAAGGAAGAATAATGTAACAGCTGAAATAAAATATGTCCTAAGATGACTTCAACAGTAGACTTTCGAGACTATTTGGCTTTGCGAATTGATCAAAAAGAGGACATTTCCGCCGGTCCGTTTCGACTCAAAACAATTTGAGTTGTAGACTAAGGAGTTCAATATACTTAATTACTGGCCGAAAGTTGCTCCGTTCTTTATAAAGTAACTTTTAAATTGCCGAAAGGGTGAAAATAGTTTCTTTGTTGCAGTGAATTGAGCTCAAAGCAATTTTGCCTCTATTTGAACTGGGGTTTAGAAAGAGTTATTTTGTTAACCAATATTTGCTTCGTTAAAAGGCATCAAAACAAAAAAAAAAGCAATAACATACTGTTTTTATCACAACAATGATCAATTTGGTTATAACATATATCCTTTATCTTACGTAACGAAAGGCTTCCAAAATCTACTCTAGAAAAATCTACTCTGAATTCACGTCCTTACGAGAATATTTAAGATTTATGCTGTCGATCTCTAGAAGTTCTTGGTTGATGCATAAACTGTAATTCTAACTATACACTGGCTCAAAAACTTTTAATTTCTGGAATAAACTAAAGCGCCGATTCAAAACATCCCCTCGAGAGATCTTGCTCGCAGGCTAATTTAGACTCTTAAATTTTTGTAACGACAGGAATGCAATCGTGAAGTATCCCAAGTCGCTATAATTTTGTAGTTTTTGGATATAGAATGACTTTATTATTCCTTATATTGCTGTAATTTTTTATTTATCACAAAAAGGAAGAATTTGATAATAACGTCAAAAAAATCTATGTTGCGCTTGCGACACAAAAATTGCTTACGCACACAGAATTTCTAGAAGCCAGTTTACAAGGTTCGATTTCAACTGTGTCGGCCCGAATTATCGGCCCGACGACGTCGGAGCGCAAATCTTGTGTTTATTTTGACAGTCGATGAACGGCCGATTCACGGAAAATCGGTCCGATTCAAAAAGTCTGATGCAGTGCAACAGATTTTTGAAGTCGAGCCGACACTCCGAAAGAAACCGCCCTGTCAATCAAAGGGTATAAGTACGCCAGTGTGTATAAAATACGCATAAATAGCGTTCAAAATGGTGGATATTAACGGACAATTTGCACGGTACGATTTATTGGCCCGTCAAAACCGGCCAACAAATCATGCTGTGTAAACCGGCCTTAAACCACAGAAATGTTTTGATCGGTTACAGAATTGTTGATTAATATTTTTTATGGCATCTAGAAATCGCTGTCATAATGTCGTTCCGCATCGTAACGTCCAGCTCCTAAATGTCACCCAAGCATTTTTGTATTACTTGGCACATTGTACCACAAAAAGGAAAAAGGCCCTGCGCATTTTAAGTGAGCTTGTTAGAGAGTTATTAGTTCATTTTTAGTAGCTACACCAGGCTTTCAGCGGCAAACGATAAATAGGACTACCGTCTTGTAAATTGCACAGTTGACAAAGGGCCGTGATGCATTCCAGTCACTCACGCGTTACTTTTGACCGATTGCCTTTAAAATTGCCAAGTTCGACCAATAAAATAAAACTCTCGGAAAAGGTTAGTGCTTATGTTTAAGAAGGTGTTTTAACGAAGCTGACCCAGTTTCAAAAGTGGCCGGGCGTGGTACTGAAAGACAGATTTATCTTTCATTACTATCGGTTGCTGAAGCGAATTATTTCAAAGAGATATATTCAAGCCAATACATCTAGATCTGCTCCTCTGGATAAAACTTGACTCGAGAATTTCGATTTATAAAGTTTTCGTACACAAAGTCCACTTAAAAACAAAGCGATTTTTCAAGACTTAATTTTTGATATTAAAATATACTTATTGTCGTATTTACAAAGTCATAATATGTCTTAAAATGACATTATCTAATAAAATTTTTCTCACCTTGAAAGTTACTCTTTAAATTCTCTTGTTAATTGCATTTCAACCCGTTTTTCTTGAGACTGTTTTCGACAAGCATGATAAAGAAGAGAGGGTAGCAATGTACTCCAGGTTTGTAAGTGAATACTAAATTTTCAAAAATGTGTGCGTGATATGATTCAGACACCGCGATAAGTGGTTTCGGAAATAATTAATTGTGCTGTTATTAAAATAAAAGAATTTGTATGCGTTTCATGAAACTCGCTTAACCCTTTCAGGCCCGAGGGGTTCCCCATTGACGAGTAAAATCGTCTGGCGTTAGACAGAGTAAAATCTATAAGTGCCATTTGGCACTATCGGGCCTGAAAGGGTTAAAGAGATTTCAAAACAAGATCAGAATGGAATACAAAGCGAGATATATGAAGCACTTTTCAATTTTGGTGTTTATACTTTTTTACCTAAGTGGGTGGTGAATTATTGAATAAAGCGATCACTGTCTAAAAAAAATTATCATAGTGGTTAACACCGAGATATTTCTAGGTCTTTCTTCGTTTAGGATTGCCTCATAAACGAATTCGAATTACGTTGTGTTCACTCGAGGGAAAGTTAGAGAATATTCGGTCGAAACAGATTGACGTCGACGGTTTTCGTAGCACACGACTGGCAACACCTCAATGTTGTAGATTCTGACAGCTTAGTGACATGGGTTAACAGATTTTAATGATCATACTTTCAAGGAAAAAGTATCTCTCATGCATCTTATTAGCTCAAGTTCAAAGGCGCATGGGAATGTGGGATAGATATCCGAGAGGGACTAGTTTCAAGTTTAAACTGTTCATGAACACATTTTTCCTGAAAAGTAATTGTGCGTAGTAAATAGTAAAGCCATTTGCTGTCAACTCATGTGCTCAAAAAAACTCAAGAGGTAACGCAGTCTGTCAGGCCAGTCGACCGATAGTCACGTTTTTCTGGGACATATCATAAGTGTGAATGCAATAAACATTTGAGATCATCCGGTGAGGCTACTAAGAGATTAAGCAAAACAGACTACTTCGTCTCGAACCTCACAATTTGTTTTGACTGGGTAAATGCAATTTTTGAAATGAGGACTGCAAATTTTTTGCTTTAAGTGGCAGTTTCTGCAAGTACAGGAGCAGAAATTACGTAACACAAAAGAAACAAAAGACAGAAGACAAAACAACTACAAATAAAGACTAATCTCAATTCACCAAAAACACCATGCTTTCCGGTACCCGCAGAAAGACCCCTTTACGTTCTTATGCATGGCGCTGTTTATTATCCTGTAAATGATGGTTAAACCTTTGCTGTGGATGTAATCCTTATATGCAATTATGTAAATGAAGGCTACAAAATAGTGCTCTGCACCTTATTCCAATATGGCTGCCATTTCAGTATTCTTTTGGCTTGTCTTTCATATACCGAATCCGCAATAATTAACCTCCATAAAACAAAAGAACAAAGCGAACATAACAGTACTTAATCGACAATTACGTCTACTCAGAATAACAACGGTTCTTCTGTCTTCCGCCGCAAAGAATACGGTGAATAAGGTGTCTTTCTTTTAGTGAAAAACGCTGTCTTGAATTACGATTCTGTTAGGATCGAATGATCATGGTCCGAGTATTTGATTTTCTTCCTTTTTAGTGCTCTAAATTAAAACAGAGTTACAATGCTTACTTTTAAGTCCTGTGGTAGGATTAAGAGCGGACAACAAGAGTTCAGAAACATTCCTGATGCACGCATGTTGCAGCCTTCAGCAAATCTCTTTTCATTCGGTCACTGATTGGATTCTTTTGTTGTCAGATGAACATCTTATTACCTTGTTTTCAAAACCAAACCTAAGTTCAATACTGATTAATTTTTAGTGTAGTTCAACGGCCCTGATTTCAGCTTCACTTCATTATGTGAGACAACTAATCCTTTGCGTTATTGACACTTGAGTATTGAGGTGCGATGTGCTTATATTTGCTGCTTATCCCACGAAAAGTATTGTCTGGAAATGCCACATAATTGGCGTATTTATGGCAGGTTGTTAATATCAAATACACACGCGATCACACAGTTAAATCGAACCCGGTTTGATACTTTTTCAAGCATTAGTTTTGCCTCGGCCAATCAGCAGCTTGTCGGTTGACTTCAATGCAACGGTATTCAACATGAAAAACAGATAGTGAAGGCCGTCACTACGACAATGGAACTGAGGTTCAAATTCTTGATCCATAAACGGCTTCTCCCACGCTGTTAAAAGATGATGCAGTTTTGATCTTTTAGTGGGAAATTTTATCGGAAAACGATATTTCAATCCGACTCTAGGACGCCGTCCTCTGTGCATCTTTTTTTCCTTTTTAAGATCCTAACTGATGCGTGGTAACGAACGCGCCGTAGAGCACGAAAACCAATTAAATTCTCAGCATGCTTTGGATTTGCCATCGCGGCGTCTGTAATTTCGCACTGCGCTTTGCTTGTTTTCGACTTGCGAAAAGCAGTGTTTCATAATAGTGAACACAAATTGTACATGCCTGTCAGTATTTTTTGTCAATTTTAGACAAATTGTCGTAAACTACACAGATATAAGCACTTGGACAGAAAAAGATAATATGAGAAGCATCTTCTGCCTCTGTAGAAACCAATACAGTGTGGTTAATAAGCAATATGTTAGTTGTATGCTGTTTTCAAATGAATAAATTGGCACGGAAATCTTTTAATCGGCTGTTTTTGGAATGTTTGATAAAACAAGGTAAATCCTCTTCACAGATTAAAACTTTGACCAGAGACAAATCAGTTTGTTCAGTCGCACTGTAATACAGAACCGGTATCTCTATAAATAAAAAGAGAACTAAAAGAAGCTTTGTCTTATATATTTGACAGACATTATTCGTCAAACATTTCAGTTGAAGAACTCACGCTATTAGTTATATAGGATGCCTCGTTTTGACGTTTCTATAGTTATTTTGTGTAAACACCTCTGTCAATGATTTGAAAATGACTTAAGAGGTGTTAGGTATGGCGGAACCCGGCATTCGGAACACCCAGGAGTGCTATTATCACTCGCTGCATTGTTTCTCCATTAGTAAATGCACTGTTAAATTTTCGACATCTCATCTCTGCTTTTAACGGTTTAGTATCAGGTCTTGTGTTCACAGGCTTGTACGACACAGTCAGCGGTAGATGGAATTGCCTGCGGTATCAACTTCCTGCGCCCTGTTAAAAAGCGTCGTTTAAAACGAGTTTCTTTGCATGCGACAGAAATAATAAAGCATATCGGACTAGAGAGCACTTAAAGTACTGCTCCCACTTACAGAGGTAAATCAATTATTCTAATACTATTAACTTCTCGAAAATCATGTTCAACATTTTAGTTATTTCAAAGAACTAAACAGCTAGAGGCCCATCCTGGAATTCAATACGGCTTTTATTTACCTGCAGTGGTTGTAATTCGCGATATGAACGTCTTTGGAATGTTCAGTTTCCTGCTCAAAAAATGTCTTGTCGTAGTGTTGGAGAAAGTAAGTAAATACAAGTGTTCTTAGTATTACTTCGCTGTGTAATACCATTATACTTAATGGAGATTGTACCAAGTGGCTTCACTAAGCTCTATTGTACTGATGAGAATACTTTTTTCCTTGCCAAATTGATACTAAAATTACTTGTTTCCTGTTTTATATCTGTCTGAAATTGTCTTGGAGAGGCTACAAATAAGATTGTTGCACTTTTGGTTAAAGATTGTTCAGTCACTATGACAACAACAAGAGAACCAATCGTGTTCAAAAGAATAATTCGCGGCTTTTCCCGCCTTTCTTGTTAGCACTATTTCCTGCTTAGAGTTCTGATTGGTGCGTTTTTTTTGGGATTCCCTACGTCTGCCATGATTGGTCAAAGTGGTTTGGGGTCGGGTAAGGCCTCATAAACGCAATAGGGAGCTTAAGCAACGACAACGGCGACGGCAACGAGAACGTCATCTCAAAATATAAATTTGCGTTATTTTAATCGCTTCGTGACTATTTCAACGTTTTAATATGACAAGGGTGTGGTATTTCCTCAAAGATGACACCTGTCGGAGCGGAACTCCATTTTGGGAGAGAAAATGAAAATTTATCCTCAAGTGCTGACGTTCTTCATAAGACCAAAAACTTGGCTATTTCACGTTGTTGCTTTGCTGACGACGGCAACGAAATGGACAAAGGTGAAAAACGCACGTGCAGGGCGTGCAAAGCTATTGTTTTTACCCACTAAATATGCAAATTCGTGACGTTCTCGTTGCCGTCGCCGTTGTCGTTGCTTAAGCTCCCTAATTTCGTGGCTATCACGGGCATTCCGGAAAGCAATCAAAACGGATAATTGAAAATTCATAAACTTCAACAAAAGTGTGTTTGTGCAACATTTAAAATTTGTCCTATATCTTTTTCCACGAAGTTTTGTAAAGCAAATTGGCCGGAGTGGCATTTGAAATAAAGTCCAGTTATGATTGTCGTATTTACAACTGTAAAATAACATTTCTTTTTCCGACAAATAATGTTCAACACAATATCACATATTCAATGTCAATTCATTCGCTAATCTGTTGTGCTGGGTAACATGCTTTTTAATTCAAATTAAGGTGAAGGGATAATTCCCTGTCATTAATTAAGTTACGTGAGCTGGTCTTACTAAAGTGGCTCCTGAATGATGAGGCAATCAGGGGCGGCCTTTTGAAAAAAACATTGTTGTTTGGAAACTAGAAAGAATCGAATTCTTTGCTGGTACTCTTTTTAGAACACGGATAATTTTTAATCGCAAATGGGTCAGAGAACCTTATTAATATGCAATAAAGGCAGTTATGCGACTTTTATCGGCTCTTAGCGGAAAACCACGATAAGGTTAGTATTTTTCGCCAAAGAGACGCACAAGTCAATTTGCGCACTCAAGTTACTTTTAATGGTGTGTGACTTTACATAGAGCGTTTTCTATCATTTTACGACAATTAGAAGTGAAAGAAACGTTTTACTGTAAATCAAACATGAGATACTCCAAATTGCTAGGAGAAAAACACTTTGGCTATTTTAAGTGTGTGGTGGATTCAAATTCGTGTCAGTAACCACAGCGATACCGAATTCTGTCAGTGGTAGAGAGGGATTGGAACTGAACCTTGCGTTTGCACATGAAAAATTGAAGACTACGCGGCCTCCATATCAACAAGGAATTTCAGCTTTTCGAAATATGATTCATTTCAATCACAAAAACATGAGCATATTGATTGTCAAACGTCTGCAACATGGCTTCAAAGTCAATCGCTTAGCTGACAAGGAAAACTTACTGCACAATTTTGCACAATCCGACTAGATCACGGAGGGTCGTGGGTTCGAATCCCATCTGGGGCTTGAGGGCGAGTTCCCAGTGGGTTCTCTGAACATCTCATTTCTCATGTGTATATATCATTCTCACATTCGCTCACTTGGGCTCACTTGGGTGGTTGGTTGGCCGCATCTCAGATATGCTTTAAGGTGACTGCGCGATGCAGTTATGAGCCTATGCTGTCAGTCGTCTTTTGGATCTGTAGCTGCGTGATGCAGCTCGAGTCAAAGACCCACAATTCACCCTTGCTCGGCAGAGTCTCCAGTAGCTCAGTGGTTAGAGCATCCGTACTGGATCAGGAGGGTCTGGGGCTCGGATATTTTCCGAGTTCCCAGTGGGTTCTATCAACATCTCATTTCTCATGTGTATAAATTTTTAACTTGTTGCCAAAATGCCAATTTTGATATGTTTATGTAGAATAGACTAATGAACTTTTTTTCCAACACAACTCCCCCCGCCCTCCCATCCACAGTGTGTGCTTAAATAGCTCCAAATCGCCGGGGAAAGAGCTTCTCAGAAACCAATATCGTTGTGGAGCATCGGGACCGAATGATAATAAAGTTTGCGAGTTACTCGCTCGGCGTACGAAGTGTGTGACCCTGTTATTGAAATTGTCTTACTCATCAATTCGTTGTATGGAAATAAAACAATAGCAATTTCATTCAGTTAAACAATTAAACTCGAGACTTTACTGTACTGGTGAAATAATATTAGTCTATGATTGTTTTTCTTTCTGGTTGAGGACTCACCAGAAAGCAATTGTCTTAATATATATACCTCTACTGTATTACTATATCTTTCATTAAACTCAAAATAGGCGCTGTTGTTCTAAATATAGAAGTTTCAATAAACTATTGTATTCTTCGAAATTTCATTGAGCCTGAAAATAAGTTACACAACAAAATGATATATCGAAAAGCGTAAAATCGTACAAGAGAACATGCTTTGGTGAAGATAAGTTTACGCATTTTCCAACTTTTTCCGTGATCCGCGTTTCGTGAAATTTTAGATTTGTCAGCACAAAATTTTAAGATCGAACTATGAGTTGAATTTTCCAAACAGGAATGCTCGCGTCAAGGATGAAATCCGTGCTTATGGTGGTTGTTTTTCGGTGAATAATGTTCCTGGTTCCAGCTCAGCGAATTTCACGGTCACGCGATTTACAGCCTGAAGGCGAAGTCACGTTCACGAATAAGAACTACAAGTAAAAGAACTTGTACACTTGTTGCTATAAAACATGTTACGTGTAGCAAAGAGAACACAAGGTCTGTAGAGTACATATCTTGAAGTTGAAAAAAATAACAACGGTTATTTTCAGATAATATTTAGATAGGACCATGTGGTAGACGCTTTTATCTGCGGTTTTAAATCTGGGTAAAATAATTCATTCAATGGCCCTCTCTGAACGAGGTGCTTTGTCTGTACAATTGCAAAGGAAGGAACTGTTTAAAAGCATTGTTTTAATGGAGGAAACATTCGAGCCACAAGGAACTCCATCACAATAGTTATTCATAATGAAAACGAGTGTCTTACTTTCTGGTGATCATACATGATTTACATTCATATCCGTAGATTTTTACAAAGGCACTTTTACTGCCGAGGAAAATAAGGAGAAAGTCTTTGATTTGATGAGATCGTATTGACACGTATTTTGACATGAGAGGGCTTTGAAGCGCCTAAAACTGAAATCATATGAAAACGTTTTTCGTTTAACGGCTGGAAATAACAATCAATTCTACAAGTTGTGAAACCTTTTTTTTCATTTCTTAGGGAAGTAGAAGCCTGCAGTATTCGACTGCCAGGTTTTGTGGTAAATAAATATTAGTTGCTCTCTGTTTTTGGTGTTTTTATTTCCTTTTTTTTAGAAACTAGATTATTGGAGAAAACACTAATACAAATCACGTCTTACTTTAATCGCAACTACTTTAAGACGTATTTGTGTTACGTATTGATATTGTAAACAGCCGAGAAGGGAATCAAAATAAACAAAAAAACGAGACATACACGACAATGATATTCCGAGTATCTCACATTACTTAGGAAAGACGCTTTACCATCCACGGTACTTTAAAAAAGATTATTCTAAAAGTCCACCCTCTGTTTCCGAGTTTCGTTTTTATGTTCATAGGAAATTCACAATTGCTATAACGTGCGTGACCATGGCAACTGCGGGTAACAATGGTTAATATAATTGAGAGAGGTCTTGAGGTCTCATTCATTTTAAGAACCTTGGTGATTAAGATCCGCTGATAAAAGCATTCCTAACCTTGAAAATTTCGAAACATGTTTTCGATACTAAACGTGATTCTTGCTGTAAACGAAGAGAGGTACTCGTGCCTACTAGCAAGTTTAGCCTAAAACTATGTTCATGTTTGTTCTTTCACTGATTCTGGGAAAAATGGATTCCTCAGTTGCTTAAAAAGGTGTCAAACGTTTCTGGTTTGCTCGGATGCTCTGAAGATGGCAAAAATATATGTGGAAATCTAGCTATGCCGGCGATGTGCGATATTTTCTAGTGGCCTGTGCTCTCTTTTCACGAAATATCGCGGTGACGAAATCACAAGGCATAGTAGAGGAAGATTATGAACAAAGCAAATAGTTCTTTTTTTTGTACGAAATTTCGTTAAATCAGGCGTAGATATTGCTGAGGTTTTAGTTGCTTGGCATAAATGAAAATGTCTCGTTTAGATAACATTACAAGCGTGCTTTATGTAAAATATGATTTGACACGATCATTTGCTTCATTTTTACATAATAAAATATGAGGAAGATATTTACCTTGCACGGGCAAAAAGCCGTCCAACCCATTGTGTTTCTCAAAGTCTTCAGAATCTAATTAGGATCTTTGCAAATTATCACTGCTTAATCTTCCCTCGATTGTTTCAGCCGGGCTTGCAGAATGAGTGAAATAAATGCTTGCACGTCCGGGTTATAAATGCATATTTCCCTATGTAGGTGTTTTGTGAAAACCGAATTAATCAATGTAACAGGATAAGAGATTAAGACTGACAAAACAATTCGAGCATTTTTTTTTTCGCTGGCCCCGAAGATTTCGTGTTCATGATTCCTGATTCTCCCAAATTAGGCTAGGATAAAATTAGTCTTTTGCTTGTCTTTAAGTCAAGTCACAAACCCGATCAAACTCGAATATTTAGTTTTGCCCAAACAAATACTTGCAAGTTTTACTCTTCTGCAGACTGATGACAAGGAAGCGCCAAATAAATTGTTCATAGCTTAGTTCCTGCACCTTAAACTTATGAATCATTTCCAACAAAAACTTGCCGGAATTTACCAGACGTTTCATCATTCGTGATGTTTAGACACGTGTCGTGATTTGACACCGTGAATCAACGTCAACAGCCTCTTAATATCACACAATTGCACCTTCTTGTGCTAGCTGTCGCAAATCACTCTGATTCACCTTTTAAAAGTCCTACAGTCATTTTTTTTTCTGTGTTATTTCTTAACTTTAGAGGGTTTTTTTGTATTTGTTTAATTTCTCACCCTTGAAGTGTCACGGACGTCGACTTTGACGCTGTTGAACATATAGCGGGCGCCGGCATAGTTTTCCTAAGGCGCGCAGTAAACAATTTTCGGATACAAATTACGGTGCGGAGGAGTTTATATCTTTGTTGAAAATGTGAACGAAAATTTAATTAAATGAACAACGTACCTTTAGTTTCCTGAATTTGAAACTTGGTTTGCTCGGAAGCAAGGGACCTTTAAACCACGTTTTCATCATGAAATCTGCAATTGTTGTCTTTCACACGACACGACCCAATTCAAACCTTAGACAAACTTGAGTGTCACCGACTTTAACTTAGATTGTTCCTATTAGAGGGCTCCTTGATATTGTCCTTCAGTTGGATATCGCGTGTTTTACATTTTCTGTCAGTAATCGTCGGTTTTTTGAAGGCCAATATTTATTCTTCAAACCCCGCTGTTCTTGAATAATAAAGGAGTCTTTCTCAACAAACGTTGTTTAAAATGGCAACTAGTGTTTACAATCGGCGCGTTTGTTGTTTGTTATAGTGAAATCAATCTTAAAAGACTTTAAAATCACCAATTGGCATGCGGAGCCAAAAGGTTATCTGAAAATACTTCCCATCACTGCAAGCCACTATAAATACTTTAAATATTCTCAGTATGACTAAGTGATGTTTTCTTGCCAAAATATGTTACTCTTGACCGGCTAAGGACTAAGTAGCGATCGTAATCGACTAGAATACGCGAAAAATCACATCAACGTGCCCTTTCGCTTGCTTCCCACGCAATTCCCGCCAATATTTTGTGATGTCGCAGATGTCGTGCCGCACCGCGAGTTCTGCGAGTACCTGTATCAGATTGGTTACTTTAGTGCTAGGAGCGGAACATGCTCTCGAATTCTTTTTCACGTACTTCATAAACAATGGGAGTAGTTTCATTGCATCACAAACAGTCGTTTCAGTAAGTCGAGTCGAGTGTTTCAATGAAATAACAATGATTTCAGGAATACTGTGATAAACTGTAATCGAGATTTTCATAGAAGCAATTTGAGCCGTGAAAGTTTTTGTTTGAGAACATATTACCTCTCAATCCTCCACATAATCCCAACTTTCGGCCGATTTTTTTCCAAAGATATTGGTCATTAAGTAATTTGTATTTGACTGGGAGATTTGGCAATTCCATATCTGTCCATATTAAGAACAATCCATGAGTTTGGCTAAGATCTTGTCTGAGGAAATTAGATTTTTGTGTCTAACATTGAAGACCGCGCCTCTCATTGAAGTCTCCTCTGTACAGAATACACTGCCACAGGAGCCCTCAGGAAGCGGATTGGGAAAAGGAACATTCTGCCCCCGCACCCACACCCAAATTCGTTTCCCCGACCGCTTTATCTTAAAGTGATAGAGAAGTAATAAAAATGTGTGAGTGGACCTCAGGATCACAATGACATAAGACGGCGAGAGTTTTGACTTGGTTCGGTCAGGCGACACACCCCAACATGGCGACCTCGTACCCAGAGTCCGCTTTTCTTGTGGTCAGCACCACTGGCCACTTCCAATTTATGCGCAGTCGCAGTGAAGGTACGTGTACGCACACTCAGAAATTTGAAACAACAGTAGTTGTCAAGGGTTAAAAACAAAATGGACTTTCACTGCGACGAGATTGGCCGTCTGGCTACGGTGGCTAGTACCTTACGCGTGCTTAAGGTCATGTCCCTTATGCAGTGGCCGGAAGCCAGGCACAGCAGTTTCGGCCATTTTAGCCTTCATTAGTTCAATCGGCGTCAAGAATTGTGAGACACTCTTATCTTTTAGGGTATATTTCTTTTAATAATTCCACTAAGTACTCACTCCATTACTTCATCACGAAGAAAACGCAAAACAGGGCGTGTCCTCTTCAAAGTGATACTCGATGAAACAACTTTTGAGTGGAGGAAATACGTTCTTATTTCAATTAAATGGTTCCTGAAGAAATATAAATCCATGAATATAATGGTGTTTATAATGTGGTTTGAAAAGACGTCAAATTCACGAAATGTATTTTTCGATGGTCAATGACTCGGTGCATAAATTCGCCAAACAACGTTTCCCAGTTCATGTGAAAGTTCATCGAAATAACCTTGGAGACTAATATTTTAACAACTATTCGCAGGGAGTATTTCATGGAGTTTCCAGTGTTGTAGTCTGCCCAATTGGCCCGGGAAAACGGCTTCGATTTTGTTGAACAATGTTAAACGATGTTGGACGATGTTGGCCGATGTTGAACGATGTTGGACGATATTGGCCGATGCTGAACGATGTTGAACGATGTTGGCCGATGTTGGTCGCTTGGATGCCAAACGGTTTCAACACATCATCAACATTTGATTCAAGAAAGCTTCCGCAGAGGCCTGGTATTCAGTCCGCGGTTGTTACTATGGATACGAACATAAATACGTCATTGAAAGACCGATCAGTGCGCACGCGCATACCTGTAACAATGTTGAAAGTGGATAGCAACTTCATTCAACATTCGCTGTAACATTGAAAAGAAATGAGTTGAATGGCTGTTGAAGCAAAGATTAAACGCATTTAAACGCATTCAACATCGATTCAACTTCGATTCAGCGTGGCTCAACAAGGTTGAAAGGGGGGTGACAAACGATTTTTGACATTGCTGTTCAACAAGCAAATGCTGAAAAGACGTTTGCTAGGGCCTTAAAGGGCACACCATTAATGGAAGCTTTCAGTCGGTTTTGTAACGCTCACCTCCTAGGGGGTGGAACCGAAATAAACTAAATTAAATTTAGGTCAAAGTAAATTGGCCTCCAAAACATGTCTGTAATAGATGAGGCCCAGCAAGGCCGAAACAGCTGTCCATGGCTGCTAATTGACCGGGTGAAATAGTTGTGCGCATGCGTGATGTGTTGGCCACATCAGGTTGGTGTTTTGGTGTTACCTTGCTTTTATTGTTTTCTTTAATAGAGACAGCAGCACCTTACTGCGCCATCGCTTCTTCCCATTGAACAATATTATTAAAATTTAGTTCCTTGTTCTTACTCTAAAAAAAACTTTTTTATTCTGAAAATATCCTGCTAATTAAAATCAATGATGAAATGGTATTCATTTCATCATTGATTCATTCCTCACGGGACCATTAGAACCCACAAATGACCAGCTCCCAACGTCAGTGGCTTCATAGCTCAGTTGGTTAGAGCGTCGCACCGGAATCGCGAGGTCGCGGGTTCAAACCCCGTTGAAGTCCTGAATTTTTCAGGCTTCTCTACGCAATTGTAAAAATTGCATTCATAACTGCGAAGATCATAGCTTCACTTAATTAAAATCAATAGGGGGAAATGTCTAAATCCAGCTCTGACATATAGAAATTTGCAACGTAAATGCCACTAACTGTTCTTTCGTCGTGTCTATATGACCAGCAGCTGGTCAAAGTTTGCAATCTACTACTGAATTGACCAGTAGTCCGGTAATTCAGTTTTCAAGAGCAAAAACAAGCCGCTAGACTAAACCCGAGTTTTCTCCCTTTAAAAGTTATGAAAGGTAATTGAAATGCTAATCATTTTAAAATAATTACTTTATTTATAGTTGAAGGGGGAAGGGGGGGGGGGGGGGAGGGTGAAATCAGTGAGTAGACTTCAATAATGTTGAAGTTATCAGCGCTGTTTAAAATGGGTGCCTAAGACACAACCTCGTCGCCAGGGCGCATTTCCCTGGCTTTGGGTCCTACCCAAAGCCAGGGAAATGTGCCCTGGGCACTGGGCTGTTGCCTAAGACATGCCGCCGGTCATTCGGTGGTTTGAAACCTTGGTCGGCTGCCCGCACTTTGGCTTTTGTCGTAACAGTGATTCGGGGTCGATCACTCAGCGTCCGAACAGGGGCACCCAACGTCAATTTTCGGAAAATGTCTGTTCGGAAGACGATTTGAGATCTAGAATTTTCGGAACATTTGTTGTAAAATTTCTTGCTTGCCTGCCTGTCCTCGGATTTTCGAACATCTAAAAAATGGTATTGATTGCCCATTTTTAACGGATATTTTACCCTAAAAAGGTCACCTAGAATTTTCGGGAGCCTTCTTTCTGGCTGAAATTTTCGAAAAGGTAAGTTTTGATCCCTATAATTTTCGGATCACTAGACTTTCAGCAGGAAATCCGAACAGATGAAAAATTTTTAGGGAATAAAAATATGCCTATATTTACCGTTTAAATACTAAAATACGTTTAACGATGCTATGTCTAACTGGTTTTGAACTATGTTCTCGTTGGGTGCCCCTGTCCGAGGACATGCCATCCTCGTGGGTTACTTCACACGAAAGACTGATCTCTATCATGCACAGACTCCTGAGATCTCTTTTTCAGCGAAACAGTGCTACACAATGCGGAAAATCTCTTTGACCATCGGGATGAGAAACCGAAACAAATCGTTATCAAATCACTGATATGGAGAAATGGTCCCCTGAATATCTTAAATATCAAATCGCTGTATTTTATTTTGGGAGAAAGCCGTTTCCCAATGTGCCCGAAGCATTTAAGAATTAATTTTTCATAGTACATAATAAGTACACTTTTAAAACCAATAGATGAAATCCCTAACTGTTACCAATTCGCGCACGTGTTCAGTGACGAAAGAGCAATGTCTTGAGCTACTTATCAGAAGTTAAGTACTCTCTTGAAACACCTCCCTACGCGAAATCCTATCTCGTTTCAATTCTCGAATATATATTAAACGACATGCATCGAGAAATGCATGCAAAACCGGCGCCTTGAATTAATCAATATTCATTGTAACCATTGTTTATAATTCTGCTTGCAGGACGCAGTTGAGATTCTTTATTCATCGCGTAAAGGGTGAAAGAAGTTCCAAGATCTGTGAATCCTCTTTGGTAACGACAAAACATTTTTAGTGTTTGCGACCGGTTTGCGACGAGGATCCTGCGATTCACCTTGAACGACCTTCAATCACGCGACCTTCCCAAACACGCGGAGAATCAATCACTTTCATTGGTTGACGTATTATTAACATGAAATCAACGCAGACGACAGCCACCTGACATCCTTTGTACTGGTAGCTTAAGGGTTACTTAAAATCGCGGCTGTTTTCCTGTATTTTACGCTCGAAAACGCCAACCAATTTCAACAGTGTCTGTATCCAGCCATTTTAATGTTGAAAGCCGGCTCGGTTTAAAATGCCGGCGAGCTACGAGACACTAAACAAGAAACCGCGGCCGACCGGCGAACCGCCGTTCACGTTGAAAGATTTAAAAGCTGTCGTTCCACCTCAATGTTTTGAGCGCTCAACGTTGAGATCTTTTTCGTACGTCGCCTGGGACGTAAGCTTGGCTTGGCTGTTTTATTGGTGTACAGGACATTTCGATCACCCTTACTTGCCATCATGGGCCAGTTATGTGCTGTGGCCGCTGTATTGGGTGTGTCAAGGTTGTGTCTGCACCGGTGTTTGGGTTTTGGCGCATGAGTGTGGGCATTACGCTTTTTCAGATAGCAAGACTATTAATGACATTACCGGGCTTGTGTTACACTCGGCACTCCTTGTGCCTTATCATTCGTGGAGAATAAGTCACGCAAAGCACCATCGGAGCACAAATGATATGGACCATGACGAAGTCTTTGTCCCCAGTACCAAAGCAGAGTTCGGTGAAGCAAGTGTTGCTGCCCTCTCTTCAACCAGCAACATTCTAAACCTGTTGAAAGTGTCACTGCTGGGATGGCCAGGTTATTTGTTGTTGCATGTTACGGGAAGGAAGTATCACACACACACCGATCACTTTAATCCCAACAGTCCCATCTTCAGTGGCAAGGACTATAGAGACGTCGTCATCAGTGACATTGCTTTGGTCGCCTGGATGGGTGTCCTAGGTTACATGGCGTATCTCAACTCCTTTATGTGGCTACTGAAAGTCTATATCATCCCGTATCTCATTGTCAACTTCTGGCTGGTCTTCATCACCGATTTGCAGCATTCTGATGCGGCAGTTCCTCATTATAGAGGAAAAGAGTGGAACTGGTTGAAAGGAGCTCTTTGCACAATCGACCGGGATTATGGCATCTTGAACCACGTGTTTCACCACATTGGAGATACCCATATAGCCCACCACCTTTTTTCATACATGCCTCATTATCATGCAGTGGAAGCTACTGAGCATCTAAAAAAAGTCTTAGGTGAATATTATTATAAAGAGACTACTTCAATTTTCAAGTCCTTTTGGTTAACTCAGAAATATTGTCGCTATGTCGATAATGTCGGTGATATCTTATGGTATAAGCATGATTAATGCACAAAATACGTTTGGTAAACAAGGGATAAGTTTTGAAAAGTAAATTAACAATGTGCATCACCAAGGGTCCCAACGGCACCTTTCTCTAGCGGTGTCTGGGCTAGTCTCCCTCCCAGCCGTTTTTTGGATGTCACGCAACGTTCCCCCAAAAAGTTGCGTGACATGCAAAAAAAAGGCTGCGAGGGAGACTATGTCTGAGCCTGCCATGTTTAAAAAATGCTAAAAAACGTCTCATTTCAAAAGAAAAATTGATGATCATGTTTCATTTATTTATTCATTCATTCATTTTATTTGCCATTACCGGTAACCACATATTAAAAGAAAAGAGAGAAAAAACACAATACACTAGAAATTTCTAATAACTTAAGGACGATAGACTACAAATGTTTAAGGTGGTAATGACAAGGAAGCCCATGTAGAAACCGCGGACTTTATGTTGTCATTGTCAAAATTAGTTTTAATTCAATGTTTGAAAGAGGTGAAAAAGCTGACACTTTTTGTCAGCTGTCAGTACTTCCTGAAACTACTGTAAGCTATGCAAAATTAGATTCAAAACAAGTGTCTTGTTTTTGCAACACCCACATATAAGCATGACAGCCTTTTCTTTTGCCTCTAAACAGGACACTTAGAGCCATTTGCACAGGGTTTTATGGTTTCTAACTATAACAATTATGCTGTAACTGTAATATTATTTATAAAATTTGTCTTGTGCCAGTTAAAGAGATAAAAACAAATCCTTGGTATTTCCATGTTTTCAAAAAGGTGGAAAAAAATTTCACTTGCACGCTTGAAGCTCCCAGGAAAATAAGAATGAGTGCTTTTAATCGCGTGCTTTCAATAATATTAAAAATAAATCCTTCACAAAAGGCATCCTCAAGACTCTAGGGAATAAACTCATACCAATCCTTGTATTTATTTCCCAGAGCCTAAAGAAGATGCCTTTTGTTTAGGACTGAATTTTAATAATTATATCGAAAGTGGGCTATTGGAGACAAACTCTGGACTTTCTGATTACTAATTTGGTGCTTCTTTCAAAAATTATAGGGTAATTATTCCAGAATTTCTTTTATTCCAGACTTTTTTTCCTTCAGAATTCTTTTATCTAACAGTCATTGAAATTCTTTTTGTTTGCAATGCCATAGATTGATAATGAATAGTAAGTATAGTAATACATTGTAAGAAAAAAGAGGAGTACAATTATTCATCACCTAGTGACAATGACTTACACGTATATATTTGAGAAATTTAACACCTTTCAATGGTGAGGAACTTACCACATATTCTTAAAATTAAAGGAAATTGTTTTGGAATACTCGAGTAAGCATTGAGAGTTTGTAACAGTGATAAAATGAGTAAAGTTCTGAATAAAACCATTGTGAACAAAGGGTCAATTTACTTTTTAGTCACAATTCTTGATTGCCGGTAATTCATTTAAGTGCTGATAAGGGAGGGAACACTGACTTTCCAAAAGTAATACCAACAAATGTAACTACTTTTAATTATTAAATTATTTTGTAAACACGCAAATCAGACATAAAGAAAAGCCATCTTTAGCATGATTGGATAGCCTACATGCATGAAAAATTCTGTTTTTCTTGGTGGAGAAATGTAGCCTAAAATGTTCCAAGTGAACGAATAATGCGTTAACTAGTGAAATAACTTTTCCTCTTCCAAACGCCCCCCTTGGATGCCACAATCTTAGACAAAACTCTTGGGAAAAATTCGAACTTAAAACATCATGGTCTTTACACGCACAGCGGCCATATCGGCCATAGACAATATATTTCGCCCCTGAGCGTCAAGTTGAAATGTTTGAGAACAAGTTTCAGTTTGCAAAACAAAAGTTTTCAATCCATCAGGACTCAACATGGCTGCCATTTGATTAACGCCTATTTGACATGAACTCCCAAAAACAGTCTATTGGTCCCCCCTCTCCCCACTACCAATGTTGATAATGTGCTGAAAAATACTGTGCAAACCTTTGGCCATTGCTAAACCAACATTGGTTTAGGGGCAGGGGGAGAGGAAGTAGGAAGAATTTAAACTTTTATCACAGACAAATTAGGGAATGAGCATTTTATCGAGGCATGTCACATTTTCCCAATATTAGTTTTGTTTAAGATTGTAGTTCAAAATTTCTGCTGCTGCCACAATGGATATTGGATAGAGCAAATTGGGTACTGGTGACGTTGCGCAGTTGTTGGCCATCCAGCTTGCCCGTGTTTTTTTTGTTTTGCTTTTCACAGAATTGAAATATGGAAAGTTATGCTTGTGCAAGAAAACATGCACAGCAAAAGCAACCATGTACAACTTCATTAGAGATGTTATGGTTGATCTTTGGAAGAATGTCCTCTTAGTTACAAAGTGTCAATCATCACCAAGCCAACTTGTCAACACTTCCATGCTTCTCTTATTCACCACTTTACTTTACATCAATCATGATTCATGGAAGTAGTGGTTTCATGAAAATAAACTTATCTATTATTTTATTGTCCTTCATCAACCAGTCCCCCAAAGGCTTCTCAGGAACAATAAACAGATAAACAAATCCAACAGGAAGCAGTCGAGAAGTTGTGCGCACTAAAACCAAGGAACTCCAGACCTAATCCCTTAGCCACTCTGCCTCTTCTTGTCAAAGAAAGTGCTGAGCGTTGTTGAAGAAGTTGAACCGTATAATGCTGAATTCATGCAAGTATTGTGATCGAGAAATAGTTAACTCAAAAACACTCCTGTTCTTTTCACTTACTCGAGTTCCAAGAAAAGAATGCAATATGTATTTACAACAACTCAGATCTTCATCCAACTGCAAATTCAGTCAGCTTTAGCTCTCCTTCTCGATTTTGCTAAGTTTGTTTGACGAGAAGCTGCATTGACAAAAGTAAACAGAAGAAATCTGTAAGTTTTGTAAGGGGGGTTATCATTTTATTACAATGGAAGACCAGTGTGAAATTTATCATGGAATATTATGGAATAGTGTGCAGAGTGAGTGCTTTGTTGAAAAAGGGCAATAACACAACACAAAGCGTAACTGACTCTTTACGCGAATTTTGACTAATCAGATCAAATTAACAAAAACCAGACCAGAACCTCATTTCCATTTTGTAGAGACAGTTCACATTCTCGTCACACCAGTTTTCGCTGCCAAGCTTAGACTGCTTTCCACGGGACGCAATGAAGCTTATCATTAACAAACATTCCTGAAAATTGTGATTACAGTTATGGCTATTCACTTCAACAGCTTTAATAATTTTGGCACAATTTTAAAGATGTTGTATTGATTTTTGGTGTGTAAGATTGATTTATTTGATGAATTTTTTTTCCCTCAGAGCCAAACTTTATTGTTGAATGTGTTAAAAACAGGATACTGTAATAGCAAAGAGCTACAGATCACAGCCTAAAGTGCAGAATGGAAGACTTCAAAATGTGAGAAACTTTTGTGTTCTTCCTTACCATTTTTTGTCCATAAGTCCTCTGTTAACAGACACAGTTGCAACAAATGCTGACGAGTTCAACTCTTTTAGTTAATTCTCCTGACTGCTCTCAAATGAGCTTGAGTATCTACAAGCACTGTTGTGCACGAATTGACATGGAAAATAATTTAACTACAATTAAAATGGATCTTTTCATGTTGGCAAAGCCGTTATAGTGCGTGAAGGCACTGAAGCAGCCCACAGACCAACAGAACAGTTTGGCCTTTTCCTCTCGGGTTGAAGTCATGCAACGCTGCTTGTCACAACAGCTGTTGGGAACTGGTTTTTCGATTTGTCCAATCAGAAACTCCCTCGAACGTAATGTCCAATCAAAGAACTACTAGGACAAATTCTGTCCCAATTTGATGAGAAGGAGATGAGGTTCTGGGGTTGTGCGAGCGGAGGTTTTTTTTGTGCGTCCTCTACCGTTCATTTAGAATCGCTGAGCATTCTCTCCGACCTTGAAAAAAATTCCTCTGGCACCAAGGGTATTTTCTTGTTGGGCAGTGGACTAAAAGAACAAGGGAGGCCCTTAAGTTTAACCACTATTGTAATGTTGAGATTCTCACTTGCCTTTTTTCTTCTTGTCCTTTTCATTTTTTTCGATATGTTTCGCTAACTTTAGCGACAGAAAAAAGGTCACAACCATCAAAGGGGTAAGGATTGCAAACACTGCAAATTAATGAATAAACGTTAATGCATAATAAAACGGTTATCTCAGGATCATGACTTGCTATTGCTCTTATTTTGGTTCAGAAACTCCATTCATTCACATTTCTTTGATTTAATTTTTTTTCTGGTAAACAATAAACCTTAAATAACGATGAAAGAAAGGCCTCTCCTGTCTTGCTGAGCTGTCGGGTTCTCTTTTCTGCGACAAACTGTAGCTCTTGTGAGTTTTGTCATGCAGATCATGCATATCCGATCGTGTGGGATAGAATCGATCTCAACTGAGACATAAACTACTTAAAACGTAAACAGTGTGGATTACCGTACAGAAGGAATTCTTTCGGATTTAATGCAACGTATCTGATGAAGGAATCCAACGTTTCTTCCCAGGGACCCTTTTCCGTCGAACTGTCGGCCATTTTGAGTAATGGGTATACCGCTGATCATTTCATTACTAGTAACACGGTACCCAAATCTTTAGAAAAGGCGAGAGATTACTTTAAAATTAATTAATTAATTTTACAGCACTTTTGTGTCGGGCAACAGTAGTCTTTTCTGGGGCTGAGCTGAGATGACGATTTGGCACCATAAAATTTAGTAGGGAGAGGTACAAAAGTCCTCGTTTCCAGGTTCTTTCATCTCCCCTGGAGGTGTGGAGATGGAAGACCCTGGCAATGACGTTGCCTCGTTTCCAGGTTTTTTCATCTTCCCTGGAGGTGTGGAGATGGAAGACCCTGGCAATGACCTTGCCGGATAATGTAATACAAAACAAAAAGAATAGCCATGAGATGAGTGGGTTTGGGTTAAGGCTCTTTTAGCCTGAGTGCAGCTGCCTCCTCCTCCTATCCGAAAAAAAAAAATCAGGGAAGGCTCCTTTCTCTATTTTTTCTCCTGAGGGGAGGGTACAGTAGCTATACACAGGTTAACGGTCTGTGTGTGAATGTTCCAACAATTATTGTGTTATTCATGAATTTAGGAAGAAATATTGCAGTTCACTTATGCATCAGAGTGTATTATTCACTTCTGCTGTAAAGTTTCCTTATGCAAATCATTTGCTTGTTCTGTTTATACCACCAGCTCCCAGGTTGCATCTTCAATCAACACCCCGATAGACCTTACTCTGAAGTGGCTTAGAATATTTTAACACTTTGATATTTAGTAAAGCCCTCCAAAGAAAAGAAAATACATGCAAAGCAGATCACAAAAAACCATCTAAATATAAGAGATTTATTCTCTAAATTTCAGCAATTATTTTTTATTAATCAGTGAAGTTTTGGGAAAAAAAATGTTAAAGGCCCACCTTCAACCGACAGGCTTTTTGGCCGTTTGTTTTTGTTATGGAAATTCGCATTGCTTATCACAGCGATCTGAATGGATAAATTTCAGCTTTGGCTGGATTTTCATGTATGAAAATATTACTGTTCTACGGCACGCAAAGCCTGTCAGTTGAAGGTGGGCCATTAAGGTAGGCAGAGTATGACCTGTAAGTACTTTACAACTACTTATCTGCACAAATAATGAACTATAAAAAGTCATGGTATATTTTGCACTTGTTTTAGCGTATTGATACAGTGAAACAAAATTGTTGATAAAAGTGCTTTATTGCAAATGCTCAAGCAAACTATTGAAAACTATTGAAAATCATCACCATTAAGTGGCAATTCAGTTAACGATAAACCTGTATTTTTTCTGGCTGTGTTGTAGTTTGCAATCCACCTACATGTCAGTGTGGTGTCATTCTATTTTATCCACATTTCAAAGCCAGATTTAAGACAAAATTTGCACTATCAAGAAACATTTTTCACTCTACGTATTTTTTGCTATGTAAAACCGAGGATCGAGAGGATGGAAATGGATTAAATCTTCACAAATCTAGACATCTTTTTTAAAACAATGAATTCCTCATATTGACAGGAATGTTATCAGTCAATGGAGTCACTGAGTTAAATTCTGTTGCTTAAGACCAAGCTAATTAGCTACTTATTTACATTCATGTCAAAGGGAAGACGACTGAAATTGTATTATTTTGTAACCTTCAGTTTTACAATAGGCCATTTTCGAATTCTCACCGCTGGACTGGATCTAGCATGAAATGGAGGCTAATTCGGTCAAATCTTTTTAAATGGAAATTAATTTGCCCGCATTAGCCTCCATTTCATGCTAGATCCAGTCCGACAATTAGAATACCAAACTGGCCTATTGAAATGCTGTGCATATGAAATTCAAAGAATCAATGAAAGGTGTATTGATCAATAA